>NC_090175.1:14858862-15018862 GCF_024679245.1 Pseudorasbora parva | reverse complement strand
GTGTTGACTTGGCCTCCAAACTCCCCAGATCTCAATCCAATCGAGCATCTGTGGGATGTGCTGAACAGACAGATACCCCAGCACACCTTCAGGGGTCTATATATACACACAGTACTGATTATTTTACATTAAAACTAACAGCAACTTTGAACTAGCGTAAACAAAGAATGTTTCAATGCACTGACGTCTTCCTACAACTTAACAGATTAACTAATGTGATCCCCGTTCACATAGATCTGAGAAAACAACTTAAAACGCTGTGTTATGCTGCTGAGCCTTGCATTGATGAAGTAATTGTGTAAAGAAACGCTATGCGCCTAGACTGAACATCTAATATGCATGACATCACTGTTTTCACAAATTCACATTTTGGTAGTTTACACAGATGGTAACAGTATCATTTTCAAAATCATGCACTTTGAATCCCGTTTTCAAAAGTTTGCATTTTTAGTTGAAAATGGTGTCTTGTGAATGGCCCCCCAAACTATTACATATGATTTTCAGTAACTTAAATAATCAGACTGAAATAAAACAGAAATAATACATCATCACTTCATATACCATGATTATAAAATAATACTAAAACTTAAACCAAAATAAAATTGAAAATATAAATAAATGCTATAATATTTAGTAACCCTGGGTTAAAGATAGAAATAGCTACAGTGGAGATGATTTATTAATTGTTTATGAGTGTTTATGTTCGCACCTGCCCAAGCCTTTCTACGTGCCATGTGTCAGGTATCATATTCTTTTCCACTCTGAGAAAATTCTTTGCTGTTCTCTAGGTCTTCGGGTTCCCACCTAAGGGGGCATTCACATTGCAATAAACACAAGGATTTGTAGCAACCGCAGACACGATGTACATCAGCCTTAATTATCTAGGGATAAATCTCTCTTACTGAGGGGAATACGGGATCTAATAGCTTTTGCCTGGAAGACACTTTGAAGCGCTGTAGGAACTGAACCAGACGAGGCAGGGGAGGTGATAAGCTGACAGTAGGAGTCGCCCATAGGGCTCCAGGATCAGATTGCAGGCAGTGCTGTTAATTGGAGGCGATGAAGGACAAGACAGATCCTGAAGGGTGAAGTGTTGACCTCTAGCTGAGCTCTAAAGGGGACACATCACGGAAAACCAGATTTTATTTGCTCATTTGAATCTGAATAATGTAGTCCATGTAGACATAGTCTAACAATACTCAGTCCTTCTAGAAAATGTATTGAAATAAAATCTATAGTTGTGAGTGTCATTGTGTGTCATGGTTTGTTTCTTGTTCATGTTCTCAGTTTGTCATGTTCAATGTTTCCTGGTTTGTCATGTGATTCCTTTGCCCTTATGTGATCCTTCCATGGCTGCGTCCGTAACCTGGAAAATGCTGCCTTCGGGGGACACATTTCAAGGCAGGAAGGCATCAAGCCACGTCCAAAACTAATGGTAGTGTCACTTCCTGTCTCATGAGAGACCTGCGTCCGAAACCTGGAAAATGCTGCCTTCGGAAGACACATTTGAAGGCAGGAAGGCATTAAGCTTCGTCCAAATCTAATGTTAGCTTCACTTCCTGTCTGAGATACCTTCATATGATCCATTTTGGAAGGCACAGTATGCTTCACTGATTCAAAATTACTAATGTAGTAATTACATTTTTATTTAGTAACTCATTGAACTGTTACACTGCCTTAGAAGTCAGTCTGAAATAAGTTTTGTAAGGTGCCTTCGTGCACAAAACACTGCCTTATAAGCTATTGTTTAATAAGGCAGCGAGGCAGCGAGTCAGCTAGGTTTTCGGACGCAGCCCATGTGTTCTGTTGTCTTGTTCAATCATTGTTCACATGTGTCCATCGTCTAGTCATTAGTCCTTGTGTATTTAAGCCATCATGTTTGCCATGGTCCTTGTAGTGAATGTTGTGTAACGTTGTGTATGGTGAGTTTTCAGTTTTGTCATCCCATGTTAAGCCAAGTCTTTGTTTCTTGTTTTGCCAAGTCATTGTTTTATGTTTTAGATCCGTTGAATAAACTGCACATGGGTTCTGCAAACTTGCCTCCAGTGGACTTGAATGTGTGATGCCACACAAAATATTTAAAGGTTGTTAAATATATGGGTTTATTGTATAATAAACCTTACTGTATATCATATGGGTTTAATTATATGGTCATTATGGTAATAGTTCTAATTATTATTATTATTAGATATTGTTGTATTTTAATATAGGCCAATATGAATATTACACATTTTTGGAGCTTTATTTTTATGACTGTGCACACGTGAGAGCAAAAAAAGGAGAGATCATTTGTGGAGCAGAGTGGTTAGAAATGGACCCTGAAAGTCAAAGCCGCTTTCTGTTTCTCTCGTGTCTACCTCTGACAGATGGCAAGCGGGATAAAAACTCTGCAAATAAAAGTGTAATCCCGTCCTCACATGGGTTGACACTAACTCGCCACAGATTATCCTGACAGAGAGAGGGAGAGCGAGAGGGAGTGAGGGGAGAGAGTGAAAGGAGAGTTTAAATGGTAAAGGTGGAGAAGGAATGGCTAAGGGTGGTTTGTTTTCCTATTGGATTCTAACGAAAACTGAGAGAAGGGGATTGAGAGTGGCTAAAGATCACAGATGTTTAAAATAATGAATGGACAAATGGCTATTAAAATAAATAATTATATGTATTATTGTCATTATTATTATTATTATTATTATTATTATTATTATTATTATTATTATTATTATTATTATTATTATTATTATTATGAGATTTTGTGAAAATTTAAAATGTGCAGTCTATGATCAAAAAAATATTAATATTATTGGTTTCACTTTATTTTAACATCTTTCATTTTTTAAAACCTCTTCACTGTAAAAAGAATAAAAATACAATAAAATTATAATTTTAGAACAGTCAAATTCATGTATCACTTATGTTGTAAATATATAATGTGTGTGTGTGTATGTATGTATGTATGTATGTATGTATGTATGCATGCATGTATGTATGTATGTGTGTATATATATATATATATATATATATATATATATATATATATATATATATATATATATATATATATATATATATATATATATATATATATATATATATATATATATATATATATATATATATATATATATATATATATATATATTCACATTATATACTGTTCCGTACTTTCTCCGAGGCTTGGGTTGAAAATTCAAATGCTAACTTTGAGTGTAATCCATAATCATAATCCAATAAAACAGGCAGAAGGTCAAAACCACAGAGCAAACTACACTCTAAAAAATGCTGGGTTAAAAACAACCCAAGTTGGGTTGAAAATGCACCGACCCAACAATTGAGTTGTTTTAACCCAATGGTTGAGTTGTTTTAACCCAGTGGTTGAGTTGTTTTAACCCAGTGGTTGGGTTAAATGTTGCTTAAGACAACCCAATTGCTGGGTAAGAACAACTCAACCATTGGGTTAAAACAACCCAATTGTTGGGTCGGTGCATTTTCAACCCAACTTGGGTTGTTTTTAACCCAGCATTTTTTAGAGTGTATCCAGATAGCAAAATAATACACACAGCAAACAGGGAAATCCAGGAAAACAGGCAGAAGTTCAAGACCATAACACAGGAAACAGAATAAAACGCTCAGAAGTGCAGTGTAACACAAACAAGACTTTGCAACGAGTGAATGAAAGCACAGGGGCTGTGTCCGAAATCGACCCATATTTTTCCATTAAATAGGGCGTTATTTGAAAGGAAAGCCATTTGTGGTGGTGTCTGAAACCACAGTGGACATTAACGAGTGCACTCATGCAATCCCACAATGCACCACAATAACAAGTTTACAACCGGTGTACGCTCAATGGCTAGATAATACCCATAATGCTCTGAGAGAGTTGGCGACACGTTGAATGAAGTCCCCCATCTGATCAGAAGATGGCAGCTAAATCATCCATCCATCCATCCATCCGTGTGTAAATTCCTTTTAAACTTGATGAAATTGCTTAAGTAAGGTTTATACATGCTAGTTTCCATGGCAGAGTTCAAAATCTTTTCATTAATTAGAAGCTGCCAGTTTGCTATGTTTGAAATAATTGTTAAACAGCAAGCACAAACGATGCACTCCATGTGGACTATATTAGTGGAGTAATGTAGGGAATAGTGAATGAGGGTATAGGGGGCTTTTCCAACACAGCTAGGGTTTAAATGGGCAAACATAAATGAGATAATGACAAATAGGTGGCAGTAATCAGAACATGATGAGTCCAGGCAATGGGCTATGGGAACTGTAGTTTATGAAGTGGTAAAGGAGATGGAAGGAGTGCCCCCTGGCGGTTATCATGGGCACTCCGGCAGGCAGGTGTAACACACACACACACGCACGCACGCACACACGCACGCACACACACACACACACACACACACACACACACACACACACACACACACACACACACACACACACATGCACGCACATACTATAAATGCAAAATAACTTAAACAATTTTCAACTTTTAAAGTTATACAAGACTCAACTTATTTTTACAAGTCAATTTAATATCATTTAAGTTATGATTTATACTGTTGATTGTACTTTTACAAGGCAATGGAAAGAGATCATTGACTACAAAATAAAAATTCTCATAATATTTATCACAATATATTTCTTATTATTATTATTATATCATAAAAATACTGTTTCCATAGGCAGCTTACTCGGTTTTAGAACAGCATCAGTGTGTGGTTGTGTTACAGTTACTAAAGCTTTCATACACCACTGGCTTATGGGAATTGGTTGTGTAACGCTAGCTACTCTTTTATATAGTTTTACCTTGAAGAATTAGAATACTGCAGCAAAAGCACCATATAAAATGCCTCTGGTGATAAAATCACTTATAATAAAATATCACAATACACAGGCCAGTGCACTGATTGTGTAATAGGATCTGATCTCCGCAGCCCAAACGCTTGTATTTTTATCAAAACTGAGCGCTAAGTCAATAAGGCATCTATAGGTCAAAACACACAGGCACACATGCCAGGGCCCACGCAGTGCAGTCTAGGCCCGAGGGCCGGGATGTGGAGGTGGATAAAGACAGAGATGAGGAGGAAAAGAGAGGATACTGCTTCTTTGGATAATGTCCCACAATATGGCAGTTAAATTACAGAAGGATCAAAATCTGCAGCAGGTTTTTTTTCTATTCTGCAACATATAGACACAACAAATAGTGTCACTGTGGCCAAGAACCACCTACACAAACAATGCTGCAGTACTGTCTATCTTCAAAATAACATTTGAATATGAATTGCATGGGACTTTCCATGAATAGGGAACAAAAAGGGCCTAAAACATTTTTCTTGTTTAACAAATGGTCAGGGGAAGGAAGTGCATGACCTTCTGAAAATATTATGAGTTATTATTTTATTATTATAAAATGAGTTAATAATCAAACATTGAATGAATTTAATTTAATGATTGTTGTATGATTTTAAAAGAACACTCCACTGTTTTTAGAAATAGGGCTTATTCAACTTCTTTCCTACATTTAGATATGTGGGCAAATGCATTTTTGTCTCGTGTATTGTTTTAGTTTGGCAGGGTCGCTGCTAGCTTAGCTTAGCATAATGAATGGAATCCTATGTTGCCAGCTAGCATGTCCCAAATAAAAGTGATAAAAAATAATAAAAAATTACTTCTTGTGGTCTGCGTATTGACAACGAGAACAAATTGCGACGCAGATTAAGACTAAGATTAAGGCAATTTCCTAGGCAGATATTGATTTGGGACTATATTTTGGGGAAGCACAGGCGAAGCACTGCTACTTGGGTGCAGAGATATCATGGCTCACATCCTCCGGCTGTTGAGCGATCGCAATGTGTTGCGTGATATCTCTCTCTCTCTGTCAATATCTGCCTAGTCTTAATCTGCATCACTATTTGTATTCGTTGTGAATACGCAGGCCACAAGAAGTAATTAGGTGTTTTTCACTTTTACTCGGGACATGCTAGCTGGCAACATAGGATTCAATTCATTATGCTAAGCTAAGCTAGCGGCGACCCTGCCAAACTAAAACAATGCATGCACCTATATCTAAATAGGAAAGAAGTTAAATAAGCCCTATTTCTAAAAACGGTGGAGTGTTCCTTTAAATCAATATACACTCAAAAATGTTAAGCTTTTTTTAATTTACAAATTTCAGTTGCATGGCAAAATTCCATCAAATTGAATTGAATAATCTTTACATATTATGAATTATGAATTTTAATTTAAAAAAAAGGCTAGAGCTTAATAACAACATTTTGTTATTATAAAACAATTTATATAAATAATAATAATATTATATAGACATCTGAAGTTGGATAGACCAAAAGCACCAATTTAAAGGGATGGGTAATTTCATGTTTGTGGACCCTATTAAAAAAGTGTGGCATTCCTCTTGAAAAATTAAATGTAATACTGACAGGCACAACCGAGCAGAACCTATTATTATGTTTATACAGTATAGTTATATGGAAGAGATTTCAATTGTTTGTTGTTATATCTCATTGGGTCTGTGGACACAGTGTACTTTAACTCTAAAGCTCTGAAACAGGGATTTATTGCGCCGTTAGTTTCAACCAGCAGTGTTTGCTGTGTGGCCTTTTTTCAATATTCTTTATATGAATATGCATGAAAAGACCAGCTCCAAATCGGACATAGTGATTTTTCATTGCAGGAAATCCAGTGCGGTTTAGGAGGGGGAAAAAATCATTTGTTTCTGCATCTGGATCTTGGTCGGTTTGGACTCCACCTGTGACGTGGTGGGGGAAACCCCAACAGAGTTTCAGCTTGGGGCCGGACGCCTGACTGATCATGCATGGCTTATAAAGCTCTGAAATGCATTAAGCATGGACAAATCCCCCAACTAAACTTACAGAGAATCCCTTTCAACCCTAAAGAGAAACTTGGCAAGCCGCCCTCAATGACAGCAAGCTCTAATCTGGTCTGGTCTTAACTATTAAAATACACATTCAGTACAGGGAAACAATTTAAAGGTGCAGTGTGTAATATTTATGAGTATCTATCAACAGAATTGCAATATAATATACATAAAGACCTTGTATAATGAGCAATTATGTTTTTACTACATTAGAATGAGCCACCGAATGATACACCGCGGGTCCCCTTACAGTGAAGCCGCTATTTTGCACCACCATGTTTCTACAGTAGCCCTAAACGGACAAACTGCTCTACAGAGCGCTAGATGCTCTCTGCTGTCTCAGACGATGACATCTTTGTCCTGTGTCGGCCACCGTAGCTTCTCTATGTGCTTTGAAAGGGAGGGGTGAGTGATGGGATGTATGGGTTTTCAGTACTGTCTGTGTGTGTGAGTGTGTGTATGTGTATGTTTTCTAGTATTCCATTTTAATCCAACCGTTGCTCGTATGTGTGTATATATATATATATATATATATATATATATATATATATATTAGGGCCGGGACTCGATTAAAAAAATTAATCTAATTAATTAGAGGCTTTGTAATTAATTAATCAAAATTAATCGCATTTTAATCGCATATAAATATTTGACCTGAGAACAATGAGAAGTAATTTTTCACATGTATTTTTAGTATACCATTGAATAATGACTGAATACATAAGCTTAATCAACAAAATATTGTTTATTTATTTCAGTCCAGCAGACCAGCGCAATGTTTGCCATTAAGTGTAGCAAAAGCATATTTGTGATATTTGAGGTTCGATGTGCTGCGGTGATACGCTAACTCCTTGTTGTATTGCTTGCACACACCCCTGCTCTTGACGACGCTTCCATTCTTTCGTTTTTTAAAACAAAATTTCCCATCCACGGGGCCAAGCAAAGCAGTCTCATCAGCTTCTTCGTTCATGTTCACTCATGCCCTGCGTCTCAATCAGCTCCCTAGTTCCCTAGTCAGGGCACTGATCAGGACATAAGTCAATGGGCTGACTCCCTGATCAGTGCCCTGACTACTGAACTAGGGAGCTGATTGAGACGCACCCATGGTTTGTTGTTGTTGTGACTCCGGAGCGCTAGTTGGTGTTCCAGTATAATCGGTCCGTCGAAACTGATTCATTGAAAAACGTTCCGCGGTACAAAAATAAATGCGGTTAAATTTTTTTTTGGCGTAATTAATTAACGCGTTAAAGTCACGTAATTAATTAATCTTAATTAACGCGTTAAAGTACCGGCCCTAATATATATATATATATATATATATATATATATATATATATATATATATATATATATATAGTGGCATCATAAGAGGGCGTGCGGTAGAAGACAGATACATTGCTCTAAGATGGCTGGAGTAAGAGGGTGTCTTGTAAAAACTACCCTTCCCAGGTTACCCCACGTGGACACGAGGGGGCAAGATGGCTGCCTGTTAAGGATTACAAAACCCAAGGGGGTAATCTAGCGCTCGGAAAGCGTTCCACCCCTAGGGGCTGCCATTGCTAACCAAGCCATCACCTGCTGTTAGCATCCCATTGACTCCCATTCATTTTTGAGTCATTTTGACAGTTAATAACTTTACATCTGAGACGTTTAAAGACTCCATTTGTCCATTGTTTATTTCTAAAGAAACACGACAATGCATAAAAGGCTCCGTTACCTTGTATCTTACACTATCGCCCCGCAGAAGCTGTTTTTGTAAAAATAGGCTAACGATTGCGTCATAACCAACGCGACCCTGTCGCACAGTTGAGAAATTACCGTATAGACCTGAGGAGACGCTCGCAGGCAATCTTTTACTGTCTATGAGACAGTCGGGGGGACGTGGACATAAAGTCTGATAAAGTCAAGGGGGAAGAATGGGGAGAAGCCCATAGTGAGCCAAAAGCAACGGGAGAAAATATTTAAACAACGTGATTCAGCTTTCACTTTCCACAACTACTAGAAGACCTACAGCTGTCAGACAGGAGGCTCACGTCACATCTATGTCGTCAAGCTCAGTCTGAGCCTGCGCAGTTCGCTCAGCCATCAGGAAGTGAGTGCCCCTAGGTTGACTTCATTATTTCGCCGTAGACGTCAATGGGGTCGCTGTGTCCATTTCTTTTACTGTCTATGACAAAACCCAGGCTGCCTGAGAGAACAGGTGCAGCTAATGAGACGAGGAACAGGATATAATCGGGTGTGTGTGGCTGTGGAAGAGGAGCATCGGGAACCAAGGAAAGATTAAGTTGTCTTGTCGTGAGCTGATATTTAAGTTTGCTTCTCTGTTGTTTGATCATTAAAAATTGCACGCCTGCATACTGAAGAAACTGGTGAAAGTGGTGGGTCTCTAAGATCCTGAACCTCTCATGGTGTTATATATATATCTGCGCGAGTCGGTCAAATGATCGTGCCGTTATTTTGACCTTATTCGATGGAAGTAATGGTGAAAAATCTTAATTTGTGTTCTACTGAATTTTTTGGGGTGAATTATTCCTTTAAAGAGCCTGAGCATTTAAAACTGCAGCGCACATATATAATATACAGAACAATGGTGTGGCTTGGTGTGGATGCTAATAGGTATAGGTATTGTTATCTAGTTATCAATCTTGGTGTGAACGGGCCATAAGACTTGTCATAAGTCCATCTCCATTTGGGAAAAGAGCAAACATCTATACAAAGAAATATCACCACGAGTACTTTTAATTTTTTTTATTAAACTTTCCTATGCACTGCAGTTTAGCTGCAAGCTACACTTCTTTACAAACAGACAAAGCTACTTTTTGACCTCTGGAAGAGCTTGTTCCAGCCAGGGGGGCAGATCAGTGCTGTTTTTAAGGGCTCTTTAATCATGTTGTCAGGTTCCTCATTTGAGTCAGTTCCCACTGTTACTCATAGCCATGGCTTCACAAATATAAACTCATGTATCATCTGTCTGGACTCAGGCTCAAAGGAATGAACAATGATCGTTCGGACTCTCTATGGCCAGTTATAGCTTTCAAAATACAAAGTTTGGTCCAGCAAAACTGGGGATCAAGATCTGTCTGTCTGTCTGTCTGTCTGTCTGTCTGTCTGTCTGTCTGTCTGTCAGTCAGACAATATTGCAACGCTCTTTCTCTCACAACATGCTTTGACCACAACTAACAGCAAACACAACATCGATATGAATACAGTAAGAGCAGTCGAGCATAACAGCGTCATTCATTATAACGGCAGTTTGGACAAGTGTGCAGATACACCCGCGATGTGTGCTTGACAGCTTCAGACATTATAAAGAGTGTTGTTTGATCGCTCTCTGTAGTTTAATCATTTAGATGTGTTTCATGCTAATAACAGAAACGACGTGAAGTTGATTGTTTAATTACTGGCTTGATTCATTGATGCATAAACAAATCTGTACATCTGTACATCCAAACACTGAGCTACTGCCATGCTCTCTCGAGGACAAACAAATATAGCGCTGGCATGGGCGTGCTAAAATCTCTGGGTGGAGGAAGGGGAGGTAACCGTTCCTGGTATGACGTCATAACAGGAGATTTCAAGATCGGCTCGTCTGGGCCATAGACAGTAAAAGAAATGGACAGAGCGTTCCCATAGACGTCAATGGCAGAAAATTAGGTCAACTAGAGGCACTGACTTCCTGATGGCTGAGTGTACTGCGCAGGCTCAGACTGAGCTTGAAATGTAGATGTGACGTAAGCAACCTGTCTGACAGTTGTACGTCTTCTAGTGGTTGTAGAAAGGGAATCTGAATCCCGTTGTTTAAATATTTTCTCCCGTTGCTTTTGGCTCACTATCGGTTTCTCCCCATTCTTCTCCTTTGACTTTATCAGACTTTGTCTCCACGTCCCCCCGACTGTCTCATAGACAGTAAAAGATTGCCTGCAAGTGTCTACTCCTGTCTATACGGTAATTTCTCAACTGTGCGACAGAGTCGCGTTGGTTATGACGCAATCGTTAACCTATTTTTACAAAAACAGCTTCTACGGGGCGATAGTGTAAGATACAAGGTAATGGAGCCTTTTATGCATTGTCGTATTCCTTTATAAATAAACAATGGACAAATAGAGTCTTTAGCAGTATTTGCACGGGATTAGTATTATCTAGGGACCTCTGTGATTTAGAAATTACTCCCCCACATCTGAGTTTTGCGTGGCGCATTCGCACGGTATAAGCAACCCTGTGATTTTACTCGAATTTACTGACTGCTCCCGGATATGATGTCAAGACTTCGTTATATAAAATCATAAACAGGCATTGATATCGTTTTGATTATTTTACAGTAGCCTAATAAATAAACATAATTTTGTTCAGTTAGCGAACAGACGCCATGAACTGAGCACAGACCAGCGGCAGGATTCAGATTTCATTTATCACGAGTGAGAAGCTGACAATATACGGCGGAAGATTCAGTTTCAAAACTAAATGTAAAAAGCGCCTATTTAAACAAGCTTGTCATTGTACTGTACTGTTCTTTTCTGTTTTTCATTAAGAACAGTATTAATGTTAATATTAAACACACCATTCAATTAGATTACTCCCAAATTGATACTCATTCTAAAGTGAAAGTATAATCCGTGTGGGCGCGGCTAATCTGCCTAATCCTACGATCTGCTTTTCCTGGCCAAATCACATAGATATCGATTCGCACGGGACTACTACTATTACAGGACCTCGGTGTTCGGCGAAATATGGAAGGTAATTTGCGGGGGAATTTTTACTTTACAACAGACATGGCCGATTCGCACGGGATTAAGATCGCAGACATTCTCTGCAATTATTACAAATCACCAGAGGTCCCTAGATAAAACTAGTCCCGTGCGAATGGGGCTTTTAAACGCCTCAGATGTAAAGTTCACTGTCAAAGTAACTCAAAAATGAATGGGAGTCAATGGGATGCTAACAGCAGGTGATGGCTTGGTTAGCAATGGCCGCCCCTATGGGTGGAACGCTTTCCGAGTGCTAGGGTACCCCCTTGATCTGGGCTCGTCCAGGCTGGGATTAGCCTGACAAGCCAGACCTACATCAAGATGTTTGGTCTGGAAACTCACCATTGACAGGGCTCAATCCAAGGGGCGGGATAAACTGTCTTTCAAACTCCCTATGCACAGCATGCACGCAATTGGATAGCGCTACAACCAACCAGAGCTAGTTGAAATATTAAACTTTCGCTGTATCCAGTAGGCAAAACTTAGAACACATCTTCCCTTCTTAAGAATGACTTCAGTGCCTTTCTTTGTTGTTTTCTCAGAGAAAAGCTTAACTCCAAGGCTTCCAGAGTCGCGGTCAAAGCTGATTCGAAAGAACGCCATTTGCCAGTTTCTGTGTTTACTAGAAGCATGCAAGTGCAACTCGGCTGTCAATAGGCTTGTTCGACTTCACCTAGCGATGCGCAGACCGATCGGCGGCTATCTTGAAGCAGTGCATGCCGTCATTGAGACATCTGTGTGTTTGAGAAATATGGAATTTATTTAACTTCAGCTGTGATAAAGTTTGTAAACAGTGCAAGCGTCACTCTGGGAGGTAGAAAGTGTCCGACTTCACGTCTCCGTTTGCAGCTCCTCCCCGCCTGCACTCGGCTACTCTCGCCGATCACATGCATCCAGCCGCAGCCGATGTCGAACACACCTATTATGTTAAGCCCCGCCCACCGACTCTTTACACATGTGATTGGCCCGAACAGAGTTTGGCGTTTACAGCTCAGAAGTGTATTGAGAGTTGCTAGACGACACTCGCGGGGAAATTAGATTTGCTGCCCCTAGGGGGTGCGTCTAGATTTCTAGGCTAGGCTGGGATCTGTTTTCCCGATCAAAATTTCTAGTCACTTGGGGACAATATTCAGGCTAGGGGAACTCATATTAATGTTGAAAAACATTATAAAATTAAAATTTCATGCCATATGGGACCTTTAAATATATACATGTATGTGTGTTAATAATTATACACAGTACACACACACATTATGTAAACACACATTTTTTTATTTGGATGCAATTAATTGATTGATTTGAAAAATGCCCATGCATTTTTATTCTCATTTTTTTGTTCTTTTTTTGCTGTTATTATCATTAATAATATTTGTATGCATAATTTAACTGTTGATTTGGATAGAAAGGGATTAATGTGGAGGAAAAATGTATTTTGCAATTGTATGAAGTTCTTTTTCGCTCTTTGCAGTCTCTTCAAAATATTGTGCCGCCATTACACTAACTGACCTTAAAAAGGTGAGAAGACCCGAAACACCCGCTATAGTTCCCCTTGCAGCAAAACTAACACATATTTGTGCTGCATTCTGACACATTTCAGAATTCATTAAACTGTTAAATAGAGCTTGTATAGCTAGAAGCATTTACATTTGTGTAGTTGCATTGTATGTTTCGGCCTTCAAGCTGCACACTCAGACATCCAGTCAACTGACTGTGAAAGAACAGGAGCATTTTGTTTAGTTTTTTCAGTCATTTTGGGACAAGAATGCATTTTTTTTCTCTTTCTCCCTCAGTCCAATTTATCTCCATTGTATCGAGTTATAGTGTCTAGTCGTACATTGTTCCTGTCAGTTTGATCACAGCACTCACATAAATAATATATGACATGTATGACTTTGTTCTGCTCTGAGGTAACTTTCTTTTTCAACAGACTACGTTTGAAAACCCACCACTTATATTCCAAATCTAAAATCATTTTGCAGAACAAAATGTATTTAGTGCTCTTCTTGTAGAAAGGGAACTGACACTCCACAAGGTTAGTATCCAAGATAGTCAATGGCTTAACGTTATGCTAATTGCAGTAGCTTACGGTGGGGTTTCAGCGAGGGCCTTAACTAACGATCAACACACCCCACGCCGTCGCCATAACACACACACACAAATACATTCAAAATTCACATTCACACTGTTACGAACCTCGCTTTCAAAGTCTTCGTTGGGAAGGGGGCAAGCAAAAAGTACACGACAAAAAGGCAATTTGACTATTTATTTATCACTGCACTCACGTTTCACCATTTAGGCAAATCAAAATCAACTCACTGGCACAAAAACAACAAGACCAACAAGAACATCACAAGAAACAGAAAAAACACTTGTAGTTAGCTAACCTCAACGTTACCGGTATTGTGCCAAATTTTGACCCCCTGCCAAATTATTACCCCCCTCATTGAAGTCACTACCTGATTGCCTAATCCTAACCCAACCCCTAATCCTAACCCCTCCCCCACAACTAACCCTAAACCTACCAATAGTAGGGGGGTAATAATCTGGTAGGGTCAGAATTCGGCACTACACCGGCTCTCGGAGTGCAAGTTTCCCATAATTGTTCTATAGATTGGCCATTCTTACAAAGATATAAACACAATTATCAGTTTTAAGTGTGTAATATGAAATATTATGAAATATCAATTCAAACTCACCTACATGAATTATAGCTGCATACGTATACTCGTGAACGTTTTTACTCGCGATCACGGCGCTTGAAAACCAAGGGAACGTCTGCCAACTCCACCAACTGTTGAAACGTATAATTTTATGAATTAAAATGACTTGTTTTTTGTTTTTGTTTTTTGGTTTATATGTTCAAATTCCAATGTTGTTCGAGTCAGTTTTTAAAAATACAACAAATCTGTGGCAATTTAACATGTCTGTTTTTAAATGTTAAAAGTAATTTTAATTCATATAACTTATATGTTTCAACTGCATGGTGGAATTGACAGATGTTTCCTTAATAGGCATCAAGCGCCGTGACAGCGTGTAAAAGCATCCGTTCACGAGTTTATGCAGCTATAATGCATGTAGGGGATTTTGAATTGATATTTCCTGTCGAAATACACACACTCAAAACTGATCGTAGTGTTTATATCTTTGTAAGACTGGCCAATCTGAGCAATGGCAAGGGAAACTAACTTTATTGCACTCCGAGAGCCCCCTCCTGGTCGGGAGCATTTCCGTTGTGTTGTGGCTCGTTTCTAGCCTGACAAGCCAGACCCACATCAAGATGTTTGGTCTGGAAACTCACCATTGACAGGGCTCAATCCGAGGGGCGGGATAAACGGTTGTCTTTCAAACTCCCTCTGCACGTGATAGGATAGCGCTACACCAACCGGAGCAACGAAGGTGAAGCAGAGCTTGTTGACAGATTAAACATTCTCCGTATCCGGTCGGCAAAACTTCGAACACATCTTCCCTTTTTAAGAATGACTTCAGTGCCGTTCTTTGTTATTTTCTCAGAGAAAAGCTTAACTCCAAGTCTTCCAGAGTCGCGGTAAGCTGATTCGAAAGACCGCTGTTCTCCAGTTTCTGTGTTTAGAACATAGACCGTAAAAAAATATGGACGACTCGACATCATCCGTTTCCGCTCGCCAGATTTGAAGCTTTCAGGCGGCCTGCACGGCGCTGACAGCTTGGGGCCGAGTCTGCACAGTAGAGATTTCGGAACCGGAGTTGCGCAGTAGAGCGCAGGAAGTAGAGCAGGAAGTACCGCTGCGATATCAAAAGCCCGCCCACACTCTCGCAGATGCAGAACAATTTATTATGTTGGTGTGAAATAAACAGTTATGGAAATGTAGAAATTAAAGCTAAAGCACCGATCTGCACCCAAAAATTCAGAAAAAAGTCCGTTAGTGACTTAGTGACAACTTCACTCAGAGAAGCCATCAGTCTCAGCTGTCAATCATGACGTCACACACCCCGTTTTTAAAGCATCAGATAACTAACTACAACTAAACTTATTTTAAAAACGAACACTTAAAATGAAATCATCGTGATGATAACTGCCTTCAATGACATAAACTCACTTTGGGGAAAAAATATTTGAAGTGTAATTTTATTGTTTAGTTTGCCTCGCGTCCATTAGAAAACACAGAGGGGCGGCTATACTGGGACCGTTCACCAGGGGCGATTGAGGCGCGGAAGCTTCAGTATCTGAGAGGGAGACTGCTGGCTTGGTTTAGAAGCACACAAACGCAACTCGGCCGTCGTCATTATGGCCTCGCCCGCCGACTCTATACACGATGTGATTGGCCCGGCAAGAGTTAGGGAATTACAGCTCAGAAGGGTATTGAGAGTTGCTAGACGACACTCGCGGGCAGATTAGATTTGCTGCCGCTAGGGTGCGTCTAGATTTCTAGGCTAGCTCGTTTCCGTTGTTTTGTGGCAATTTCCTTGTGTTGTGGTTTAATTCTGTTGTGTTGTGGTGATTTCGTTGTGTTGTGGTTTAATTACGGCTGCACTACTGGGCTACCGTAAAATAAAGCTCAGCCTCACAAAAAAGAAATACATTCTTTCTGGAAATAGAATCGTCACACACACACACACACACACACACACACACACACACACACACACACACACACACACACACACACACACACACACACACACACACACACACACACACACACACACACTTCACTTGAAACAGAACAGGCCTCGCAAGGGACTCGAAAAAGAGAACCGCACCCTGCCGTCACACTGCACGCACACCGGGCTCAGAAATTTAGAGGGACTTTGAGTAATGCCACCAAAATGAATAATAATGTCTCTAAAATCCTAGCTTGATGTTGCCAAACTCAGATTCTAGTCAGAATATGAGTCTGATCTGCTCCATTAGGCTGTGATTGTTTGGCGTGTTTCAACCGAGCCAGGGGAGACCTCAATTGGATAGACCTACAACCAATCAGAGCAATGGAGTAAGTGACGTATGTTGAGCGACGCATAGGTGTCAACAGAACTCAACTACACACGCAGTTCTCTGTTCCTCTTTTAAAATAAATGCGATTAACGTCAATATTTTCTGTAACAGATGCAATGGCGGAATCTAGACGTCTCAATTCTCCAGCGGCAGCCATCTTTGTTGTTAACAAATTCAACCCGAACGCTCTTTGGTGAAGTAGATGATTACGTTACTGTTGATCATCTGTCCATCATCGTATAAAGCCGGCCCTGACAATTGGATTGATAATTTTGCCAACAAAAATAGCTCCAAACAAATCCACATTATTGCAAGTCTCTGAGCAACACAGTGATGTTTCGTTACTGAATGAATCTGATCTCGCACATCAGATGGACATTTGATGGACATTTGGTGTGCATTTGATGGACACTTTACTATCCCATGGGTGAGGATTATTTTTTTTTGAATGGGAGTGGAATGACGCAACTGACGTTGTATGTCACATGACAATCACATGTCAGGCTTCTGAATTTCATTTAAATGTATACTATATAGAACATAGATTTTTAACGGTTGAGAAATACATAGTTCAGGCATGAAACTCTAATGAATGTTGGATGGTTCCTTCAACGCTGCAGCACGGGCTATTCAGAAATACTTACAAATCCACGTAATCATATATATCGTACCCTAGCCTTCGTTCGTCATGGCACAATATGAACGCTTCTGTTTAGGGCTGGGTTAAAACATCCCATTCACTGGGTTAAAGCATTTAACCCAGCATTTTTGAGAGTGTGTCATTGCTTTATCCTATAAATGTAAAACACGTCTTAAATTTAAAATTACACGCTGTTATCAGATAAATTGCTCATTAATACTTGAATTGCATGTTGACTTTTAAACCAAAATGTAACTTCCAAAAGATATTTCAGCAAAATGAAAGTCCCTGTAAAGACAATTCTGAGATTTGTTTCTAAATACATTATAAATGTTAGAAATGTATTGCTGAAACACTTTACAAAGACTGAACTATGTAGTACTGAATTATGAAGTTAGACCGTTAAAGCTACACTATGTAACTTTTCCGTCCGCTAGAGGGCGCCTATTTAAAACAAAGGCTGAGCTTGATGATGCCAAGTTTGAGCTCAGAATTTTGGGACATGTGGCTTTCTCCTCACAGCCGGTGGAAAAGAATCAAGATAGGACTCGGAAGAAATCATGTTTATAGATGCGATTATTAACGTTACTGCAGTATGAAGCAGAGCAGGACCGGGTAGCTGAGCAAGGCTTTGCTTTGTGAATAAAGTCATTATGCTGTATAAATACAATTTCAGGCCATAATTGACTTTTAGATTAGTCAATAGAGACAATCTGGTTTAAAATGCTATTTATTGTAAAACGTGCTATAGGCTACAAATAAAACTTACCTGACTCGACTGTTGATAAAACAAAAGCAAATACAAGGCTACTGTAGGCTACTGTTTCTGTGAGCAGCAGATGTTACAGTTCCATTTTATTATGGGAAAGCCGGATCTTTAACTGATCTTTAAATGTCTTTAGAGGGTGTTTTTCTTTTACACACAAGCTAAGATAAGTTTAACTGACAAGTTAATAGACCGATGATAATGCCACACCCATAACAATCCCAATGCGTAACAAAAGACATGTCCAACATGTTGTGTGTGCATGTTGCAAGAAAAAGTATGTGAACCGCTTGCAGAATCTGTGACTTTTGAACAGGATGACGATGTCCACATTTTTAAAAATTTGTTTAAATATAATTTTCTTTAAATTATTATTATTTAGATCTGCCCTTCAGAAGTAACAAAAGATAATTATGTTTCCCGGATTTAATTGGAGCATCAGTGCATGTTTGAACCTTTTTAATAGTTGTGTTTGATCTATCTATCTATCTATCTATCTATCTATCTATCTATCTATCTATCTATCTATCTATCTATCTATCTATCTATCTATCTATCTATCTATCTATCTATCTATCTATCTATCTATCTATCTATCTATCTATCTATCTATCTATCTATCTATCTATCTATCTATCTATCTAATCCTATTGAATTGAGTGCAAATTTACATACAAATGAATATTTTGAAATTTGATGTGCTCTTGTTTCATGAATATTGCCCAATATATCACCGCAGGCTCCTTGTAAACACAGACATGGACTGTGGGAGTATCATCTGAGATAAACATGATGCACTCCAGGACTGAATATAATAATTGTCTTGACTCACTGGCGCAACTGGGTTTATGTAATATTAGATGAAAAGGCTTAATCAGCTGACTGATCCTGTTCTTTAACATGTCTTTATGTGTCTTTCAGAGTACTGCAATGACCTCAGAGCGTTTATTGCTCTAGCTGTGAAACGGAGTTCTATTTTCATTCCCATTCCGGTTTTCTATGAGGTAATGGCAAGGGCAACGGAGAGTAAACTGTGTTGCGTAATAGGACTGAAATATATAAGAAAAACCTACTGTGCAACTACCGCACACTGTGCACATTTAACCACAGCATCTTTCAAACTTTTATTGATGTTGTGATATAAGACCGTATATAGTATATTTTTCTTCTTCTTGATAAATGTGTTCAAAATGATCTAAAATAATTTCACCTCACTAAATTTTTTAATAATTGATGTGTGATCTTATTTGAGATGCAGCTGAAGAGTTAATATCACTAAAATCAAAACCATAAAAAAAACCATTGTCATTGCTTAAAATAAAATAAACATTAACTGCAATAATATATATATATATATATATATATATATATATATATATATATATATATATATATATATATATATATATATATATATATATATATATATATATATACGTATATATATATATATATATATATATATATATATATATATATATATATATATATATATATATATATATGTATATATATATATATATATATATATATATATATATACGTATATATATATATATATATATATACGTATATATATATATATATATATATATATATATATATATATATATATATATATATATATATATATATATATATATATATATACACACAAAAAAGTTTATGTTTTTCTTTATCAGGTAGTGGAAACAATCAACAAAAATGCTTAAACTTGAACTAATATGAATTATAATTTAGCAATGGTGCAGTGGTACCTAATGCATATTTAAACTGTTTTTATTTTTTTATTCATTTTTATATAATTATATTATTATGATTGTTTGATGGATTGATTCATTCTTAATTTATTAATTTTATAAATTTCCCCCAACTACTTTTTTTTGGAGGCACAATATGATAATAATAAAGTATTTCTCGTTGTAAGTAAGTTAACTGTACTTTTACTTTTAGCACATACCTCATATTTCTTTTACTAAAAGAAGCAGATTTGTTGTCGTCTGTGAATTATTAAGAAAATATAAGAAAACCTGAAAGATTTTTTTCTTTTGCATGACGCAGCATCTGCGCCATAGCATATTTCCAAAATCACTAAGTGTCAAATACAGCCTTGAAAGAGAAATCACTGCGGGTCAGGCATCGATCACAGCATTCCAGTCTCAGTTTCAGCGCTCTAAATGTTAAACCACTGGTGTCTGCGATGCTATGCAATCGCTAAACAAACATCATTTCCTTAATGAGGAAATCTAGGAGTGGGTCAAACTGGAAGTGAGTTGAAATTTTCCAGCTCACGGTTGAGCAACCTGGATGAGGGCATTTTGGACGAAGTCAAATTCAGGTTAGCCATGTGTTTTGCAAGATTTTGGAGCTTAGTGGAAATGTTAAATGTTCCCATCAACAGCCTTGTTCTCTACAATCAGGTCTGCTGATTAATAGTCCTAAGCTGCCAATTGATGTGGGAGCTGTTTTCTCCTGGATAAAAAACACCTTGTTCTTAGATAAGAACTTTATTTAAGAATACCTGCAGAGTTATTCTGTAACTAAACGACTCATACCATGTACTGAGAGAGAGAGAGAGAGAGAGAGAGAGAGAGGGAGAGAGAGAGAGAGAGAGAGAGAGAGAGAGAGAAAGAGAGAGAGAGAGAGAGAGAGAGAGAGAGAGAGAGAGAGAGAGAGAGAGAGAGAGAAAGAGAAAATTAGGTTTTCACACAAAAATTAGGTTCATCCATCAATAAGGGTGCTTGCTAAGGCATGCATCACAATCAGTATACTTAACAAGTGTGTAGAACATTTTCTTCTTTTATTTCGAATTAAATCTAAACTCTGAGCATGTTCTATATAGAATCTTAACCCTCCCTTTTTTCTTCTTTTTTTATACAAAGGTTTATGTCTGGTCATTTATGGCTGACGGGATATCTGGTGGGCCCAGAACCATTTCGATGACATTAGCAGCACTATGTCTACACTGTTGTTCAAGTGGGGAGCGGGACCATGATAACATGAACTACTAGTGGTTCCCGCAATACTACAGGTATGGTCAGGTGAGGTGAGGTGAGGTTAGGTTAGGTTAGGTTAGGTTAGAGCCCTAAAAAGAGGGAAATTGTTTGATTATTATATTGAATATATAATTTGATAGTGACCTTTAAAAAACAACATAAAACAAATGTGTATACAATTGTAATATTTCTTGTTTTATACAGCTAAAAGAGCCTGGGGTCAAACTGACCCCAAAGAACGCAGATGCTACAAAAATGGAAACATAGGAAAAAATATCATCATGCTAATTTTATGTTTACAGAGTTGTCCCCATTAAATTAGGAAAAGTCATTCAATTCTGAAGCAATAAAAAAAAAAAAAAGTTTTTTAAAATTAATACTTGTTTTAATTAAATAACATTTTATTCTTGTATCACTAGACAAAGCTAACCTGTTAAACATAAAATTATTATGCAATCAAAATAATACAGTTTTGCTTATAGAACCTTTTTGATATCAAGAACTCTATATCAAAATAGAGCTTGCTGTCTTATTTTTTTTTTTAGTATGGTTAAAGGAACACTCCACTTTTTTTTGAAAATAGGCTCATTTTCCAAGTCCCTTAGAGTTAAACAGTTGAGTTTTACCGTTTTTGAATCCATTCAGCCGATCTCTGTATCTGGCGGGAGCACTTTTAGCATAGCTTAGCATACATCATTGAATCAGATTAGACCATTAGCATCGCTCTCAAAAATGACCAAAAACTTTATTTTTTCAAAGATAATATTTTTCCGATTTAAAACATCATCGTGTAATAAGAAAATTAAACATTTAGATTTTTAGACCGATTATAGACTATTCTCTCATTCCTGTGTCATAATCAGAGAACTTTGCTGCCATGCCATGGGTGCAGCAACGCAGTGATATTTACGCAGAAAATAGTACCTAGCTATATCGGTCTAAAAAAATTGTTTTTCATTTTCCGTTGGTCTTAGTACACGATGCAACTACAGAAGAGTGAAGTTTTAAAAAGGAAAATATAGTGAAAGTCTTTGGTCATTTTTGAGAGCGTTGCTAATGGTCTAATCTGATTCAATGATCTGCTCCCGCCAGATACAGAGATCGGCTGAATGGATTCAAAAACGCTAAAACTCAACTGTTTACCTCTAAGGGACTTGGAAAATTAGCCTTTTTTTCCAAAAAAAAGTGGAGTGTTCCTTTAACATTATTTAATGCACAGTGATGACTAAACCATGCAGCTGTATATTTATTACCTAACATTAACAAAGATGAACAAATCAGTAACAAATGTATTGTTCATGGTTAATTCATGTTAGTTAATACATTAATCAATGTAAATTAACCATATTGTAAAGTGTTACACTCAACTTGAATGATTAAGTCATTTTAACTTAAAGGGATAGTTCACCCAAAAATGAAAATTTGATGTTTAAAGGGGGGGTGAAATGCTGTTTCATGCATACTGAGCTTTTTACACTGTTAAAGACTTGGATTCCCATCCTAAACATAGACAAAGTTTCAAAAACTAATGTTGGACGTTTGATGGAGTATTTCTGTGTTAAAAATACTCCTTCCGGTTTCTCACAAGTTTCGGCGAGTTTTTTTCGAGTATGGGTCTACTTGACGTTAAATAGAGCGGAAGGTCCTTGTATGGGCCGTATGGGCTCTTCTCCCGGAAGGGTGCGCGCGCGCGTAACTAGAGGGAGAGAGAGGAAATGCACGCCGAAAACAGTCTCTCAGCTGCAGATCCAGTCGTCCGTGAACACTTATGATGCGCAGCGCTCCACTTTATTCCTATGGGTGACATCAAACGACTTCAACGCTTCAGCACAGCATTCTGGGAAGGCAGCGCTGCATTTGAACCGATTTGAACGCAGAAATGACGGGAAGCTTCAAGGCATCGCTTCAGTCGCGTCGCAAAGTGGATTTCCACGGTCACTGCTGTCACAGGACTTCACCAAATCATACAAAAGAAGTGTGTTTTTGACAGAGCGATCCCAGCGATAAAGGTTCGGTCCTGCTTTGGAAGCAGCCGGTGAGTAAATCAACTTCAAATGTCTCTGCTATTGGCTACCGTCGCATGAGTAAACATCAGTAAACGACACGATCGCGTGCTTCGTCATTCAAATGCGCTAACGGTTACTCCATTGTTGTTCTGTATAACACTAGTCTGACTTTGACGTGCAAAACCGTTTTGCTTGCTACCTCTAAGGTCTAGTCACATACAATAGTCCATAAACCGAATCATGTCCTCATAAACTGCACACAAAGGCCCCTAAATACAGTACATACCACAGAGACGGACATCCTGATGTTGCCGTTTCTCCTGTTCAATTTATTTCAGCCTCAGATTTGATTGTGGATCATTATCTGTATTAGCTGAGATAGATGGGTTTCTCCACGCTTGAGGACGTCACCGCTTTGTGCACATTCGTCATTCTTTAGCTCCGCCCACATGATACGCCTCCAGGCGCTCGTTTTTTTCCGGAAAGACTCGGTACAGCCCATATTTCTTTTATAAATATGATAAAACTAAAGACTTTTCGGAGATATGAAGGATGCAATACTACTCTATAGGTACTCAAGATTGACATGAGATTGACTGAAACTGAGTGTTTCACCCCCCCTTTAACTGCTTACCCCCAGGGCATCCAAGATGTAGTTTGTTTATGCTCGTATTTCTCGTATAATGCAATGGGGTCTAACTAGAATTACACCCCATTGATATGCATTATACGGCAATGGTTGAAGTTAAAAATCTTCATTTGTGTTCTACTGAAGAAACAAACACACATGCATCTTTTTTGGGTGAACTATCCCTTTAAATGACATTAATCTAACTTAAAGCATATGAGTTTCATGCTTTCATTTTTCTTTAGAGGGGCTTTCATTCTTTCTTTCTTTCTTTCTTTCTTTCTTTCTTTCTTTCTTTCTTTCTTTCTTTCTTTCTTTCTTTCTTTCTTTCTTTCTTTCTTTCTTTCTTTCTTTCTTTCTTTCTTTCTTTCTTTCTTTCTCATTGTCCAAGAATGACAGGAAGGTGAGTTAATGATGACAACATTTTTAATTTTATTTTAGATTGAATTTATCATTTTGAGATACTCTGTATTAAACCATGCTTTCAGAGTTCAGATCAGTTAAATTGCCTGGCACGGGAGTTCATTTCACATAACAGGCAATTCTGTGCACCTTTTCAATGCTTAATAAACCACAAAAAGCCTTTGAGCTGTTAACAACTCTCTGTGAGTCTGACCTTTTTAATTTGTCTGAGGCATATCAGGCAGCTGTCAGAAATGAGCCGTGAGCCATTATTCATTCAGTTCACAGCAGATTACTGTGATTTCTCTCTTTCTCCCTTTTGGTCCCGCCATGTTTAAATAGTGACTTCAAATGTACCGGAACTAAACTGTTATTCCCAAAGGGAAACTTCATCTAGCTGTGAATATCTTTACATTTTATGTTGGTTTGTTTCTGTGTGTGTCCTCTGTAAATGATGTGTGTGTGGGCTTGTTCAGCATGTTGAAATGGCAATCTGTAAAATAATCTTCCCGATGGCCTCCTTCTGCCTTTCAAGCTTTGATATGAATCACATGATGCATGGATCCAACATGAGTTTTGGCAGCATGAGTGGAGTTTGAGGTCAGATATAGAAACCAAGTGATCGACAAAATGTCATGGTGCCTGTCGCTGTTCACACTAGCAGCTTTTATCGTTTGTGCCTGGTTGGGAAGACTTTACAATTATAAACTGTAGGGAATATCCTTTTTGGAATATCTTCTAAGAAATATTTTTCTTATTTTCTTAAAATGTGAGTATGAAACATGATTCATCAGGCATTTGATGAATGTTCATTTGCTGGCCAACATCTCTCAATCATCATTGCATTGGGTTACATTGCATGTTTTGCCCTCACAATCAAAACGACAGATCTTTGATCAGAAAACAACGTATTGAAATAACATCTGACTAAAAGATTATTAGGAGATATTAAGTGGCAAGTCATATTTATGTGTTATAAAGATTTCATTGATTTACATTACAACAGAATTTCATAATGGCCATATAAATATCAGCATCTGCACCAAACTGCAAATGTTTGCTTACTTTGGGCCTCTGAATAAAATTAAGGAACTCCATATTTCCCCATATCATACATACTATATGAGTCATAACAGAGTAATGGATCAAATATTTTTTGATACATCAGAAAAAGCATTTTTAGTCATTTTTATGGACTGTTTCATGCTGACTCAAGTTGTGTGGTGAAATATAAATTGAAACTATTACAAGAAAATGTAAAACACATTCTTTTCACAAGTGTTACTCGCTAATATTCCTGCACTATACATTTTTTTTGTTGTTTTTGTTGGTTCAACTTAAAAAAGTAAGTAACCTGGTTGCCTTAAAATGTTGAGTTTGTTGAAATAAAAAATTTGAGTTAATACAATGAAGGAATTTTTTTAATAAATAGAAACTTAAAATATTATTGTATCTTAACCACATAAAAAAATTGATAAATCATCACTGTTTCAGCCTTGCTTCACTGTGTCATCAGAAATAAAACACACACAATTACCCAATATGCTTACAAAATCTTTTAATAATATTTTAATAAAGGTTGTCGAATCTCAAAAAAATTTCATTGTATTAACTCAAAATTTAAATTTCAAAGGAAACCAATTTTTTTTCTAAATAATTTTTTACAGTGTGATTATATTGGAGTTAGTTTTGTAAAATGTTAAATTTGTGTTGTAATAATAATAATAGTAATAATAATGATGCGTTCGATTTATGTAGCGCTTTTCAAGGCACTCAAAGCGCTTTACATAGAAGGGGGGAATCTCCTCAACCACCGCCAATGTGCAGCATCCACCTGGATGATGCGACGGCAGCCATATTGCACCAGAACGCTCACCACACACCAGCTGATTGGTGGAGAGGAGACCGAGTGATGAAGCCAATCAGGATATGGGGATTATTAGGAGGCCATGATGGACAGGGGCCAATGGGCAAATTTGGCCAGGACACCGGGTTACACCCCTACTCTTTTTCCGAAAGACATCCTGGGATTTTTAATGACCACAGAGAGTCAGGACCTCGGTTTAACGTCTCATCCGAAAGACGGTGCTCTTTGTCAGTATAGTGTCCCCGTCGCTATACTGGGGTGTTAGGACCCACACAGACCACAGGGTGAGCGCCCCCTGCTGGCCTCACTAACACCTCTACCAGCAGCTACCTGGTTTTCCCATTTGGTCTCCCATCCAGGTACTGACCAGGCTCAGCCCTGCTTAGCTTCAGTGGGAAACCCAGGGTATTCGCCATAAAGTGTGTATCATATGCCCGCGAAAAACAGCGTATCATATGCACGCCAAAATGAGTTTTGGCGTATACATTCCACGACATTGCACACTCGTACTATTTATACGCATTTATGTGTGATCGGGTTGGGGAAACCAGTCTTGGGCTACAGTGTGATATGGCTGCTATCACAGGGTGATATGTAATGCTAAATATAATGGTAGAAATGTGTGTATTTGTAACACTCCAGGACCCAATGTGAGATCTAAATAGGCACACTATATTGCTTTATATAACTTTATATAACTTTAATGACATCCCATTTCCAACCCGTGGGATTTAATATGGCCCACCCTTTTGCAGCTACAACAGCTTCAACTCTTCTGGGAAGGCTTTCCACAAGGTTTAGGAGTGTTTTTATGGGAATTTTTCACCATTCTTCTAAAAGCGCATATGTGAGGTCAGGCACTGATTTTGGACGACAAGGCTGGCTTGCAGTCTTCGCTCTAATTCATCCCAAAGGTGTTAAATTGGGTTGACATCAGGACTTTGTGCAGGCCAGTCAAGCTCCTCCACACCAAACTCGCTCATCCATGTCTTTATGGACCTTGCTTTGTGCACTGGTGTGCTGTCATGAAACAGGAAGGGCCATCACCAAACTGTTCCCACAAAGTATGGAGCCTGAAATTGTTAAAAATGTCTTGGTATGCTGACGCATTAAAAGAGATTGATGTGATAGGAAAACCTGAATTCAGTGATTTGGGGGGTGTCTCAATACATTTGGCAATATAGTGTATGCAATCACGAATAGAAAAAAAACATACATACGTGTGTGACATGAGCATAGATGCAGAGACATCAACATATTTGCATACACATCACACACAAAAAACTCGTCTTCTCCCTCAAGGCTCATCTTTTCTGGACTGGTTACTGTGCTCCTGTTTTCACATCCCCTCCCTTCATAATATCATGAATCATTTGATATCTCGATGTTGCGCGCTCCTGCAGATATACATTTAGACCAAATTACATCAAATTTATATTAAGCGCAACATGTTGCTGTGAGTCATTCTGCCAGAAATAGAGTTTCTCTTTCCTGATGGCGCGGATGTCAGTGGGGCCAATCGCTATGGAAATGAAACATTTTATCCTTATCATTCATGATGAGAAACAAACTGGCTTGAAATGTTACATCTCTCCTTTAGAGAAAAGGAAATTGCTTATTTAAGTTGAACCAGTAACTGCATGAGTGGAATAAGAAGGAGGCTGGGATGTTTCCGTGCCATTACAGGACAAAATTGAACAGCGCAGGTTTCATCTCACTGTTCGAAGTAACAATTAGGTTGCAACCTATAATCAGGCGCATGTACATTTCCGGTGCAAAACAAGTGACACGAGGATACACGTATTGTATATGAACCTATCCTTCCTCCTGTTATCTTATAACACTGAGGGACAGTCGCCATGGTAACAGTTTACATGCTATGCCCTGTTGTCAAGGAGATCTTGTCTGACAGGATAATGGGTTCCACTGTCCCTTCTGCCTCTCGTTACAATTCATCACAAGAGCACACGCACAAACACTTAATCAGGAAATTTGTCTGCAAATAACCTCGCTATTTACTCTGGCATTTTAATAATGCGTGTGTTTCCTGATGAACAGCTAAAAAGGATGGTTTCCTGGTGGAAATAGCATTTTGATTCACCTAACATGTGTGCAAATAATCTCTAGAAAGAGCTTTCCTGTAATGATGACAAAAGGAAAGTCATTAGAAGAGAAAAAAAGCTTATGCTCTCATGCTCATTTTATATCAATTACAAATCATTAAATTTACAAATCGTTTGTATCACCCTTTGATTGTTGTTGCTGCCCCTTCGGTGCAATCTGTAAATGTGCCTTGTCAATGCCACGCATAATTAAAGCCCCCTTTAGCATGTCTTTATTTGAATATAATAGCTTTTTTTTGCTAATGAGGGGCGCAATTATATCCGCACTGGCATAATCTTCATAATCAGATGCTCTGTTATGCATGAATCAGAAGAGCTTTGAAACAGAACAGAATCTCCAAAATTACCTCCATCGCTGCAAACTTCCTACGCAGCACCACTCGGCGCTGGAGAGGAGTTCAAGGGCTGGCAAAGTGTTGGCTTACATAAAGTAATCTTTATGAAGGACATTCAGTCAGAGAAAGTGAGACCATTAAACTTTTCACCTGGTGAACTGGGCCTAGTTGAACTTTCGGCACAGACAGAGAAATGGGCCATCCTAATAACTCGGACTCTTGAATTGGTCTCATTATTCACTGTCATGTACAGCGGTCATACTCAGGTACAGCAGTACGGTTTGCATTTACATAAGTCAATTCTGAGTAATCTTAATGAACACAATGTCCTTAATGTTTCATTGTTTTGCAGAGCTGCTCATAATTGCGCGTTGTTATTATTATGGCAGTAATAATTAATCACAGTATTGTATACCATGATGAGGAACATGGATACATTTTCACCAAAAGCCGATGAATGTGGCTGAAAGTGTAAGAAACTTAATAGAATACACATTACTCGAAAAAAATAAAAATAAATAAAATGTCTTCTCTCCTGAAATTCTAGAGCTGGTTGTTTGTGGCACAATATGTATGATTTAAAGATTGAAATATCCAAAAAACACTTGAACAATGTTGTTGTAATGTAATGTCGGAAACAAGGAAGAGGAGGATCCACATGGAGTATAGCAGTTTATTAACAAAGTTACATGAAAACATCCAAACAACAGGAGACCAGAGTCAATACAAAAATGAAGAAATACAAAAACAGAGCTGAAAACAACTCATACATCCACTAAGAACAGCACCACCAGACAAAGAACATGAGAAACACAAGGAGTGATAGGCAAACAAGACACACATGGGAGCAAACTGATCAACACGGAAAACTACAAAAGACTACAAACATGGCGCAAAACAGGAAATAACATAAAAGTCCAAATAATACCAGGGCAACACAAGACACGAGTCATTAGCCCAAACATTTCCAACAATGTTTAAATGCGGAGAAATACGTGAACTAGTTTTAGTTATTGACGCCTGTCAATGATGCCGTAGCCGTAAACCATGGAAACATAGTAATTAATCCTATTAAATGGCTTGCCTGAGGAAGCATTGTTGCAGGACTTATTATTACCTCTATTCCTACCCTCTAAAACACCTATTATAACAATACCAATAACCTTAAAAATAGCGGGCTCCTAATTGCAATAGAACTAACAGCTATAACCGAAAAACAAATTAAAATCATCCCAAACACGATGAGGTGAGCAACTATTTGGATATATTTATCAACAGAAAACAAATCACAGTTATACAGCGCAACACGGTTAGTCTTATTGTTTGAATCAGCAAGACTTTACATTCGCTCATTCATGAACATGATTTCTGTCTGAGTTTCTGTCAGATTTCTTTCCATCGGCTGTGAAGGTGAAAGGTCAAGACTACAACTCCCATGATTCCACACTCATTCACAGCATCATCAAGCTACGCCTTTGTTTTGAATAAGCAGCCTCTAGTGGCAAAAAACAAAACAAAACACATTGTGTCTTTAACCTGGCATACACAACACATCACATTTCTATAATTCACATCCGTTAAAGGATTGTTAGGCTGGCAGAATTGTGGAACAGCCAACAAATTTAATCTAAAAACATTGTGGCAACAGTGATTTGCAATGTTTCTAAAATGATGTGCAGGATTTTTTTTTTTTTTTTTTTTTTTTTTTTTTTGATGCGATTGGAATGCTGTTTAAAGGTTTGTGAGAAATGATGTTGTAGTACCAAAGTTCGGGAATAACACACTCAAATGATCTGCCTAATTAGTACAAGAGGAGGCATATATATATATATATATACACACTCTGGGTGGTTCAGGCCAAATTCACGGCAAATACATATACTCTGATACAAATCTGAAAATTTTTAAGTTTTAACTTGAGAATATTAACATTCTCATAACCTTCATTTTTACTCACAATACAACATTCTTTTAATGTTTATTTCGTAATATTTCATAACATTCATCATATGCATATAACATCATAAGGATGTTCTGAAAACACACTTTTTTTTGTTCACACTTTAACATTTTCTCTTAATGTTAAAATTATCATCAAGAATGCCACAGTATGCCAAGAATGCTATTCTAAGAAAGTTTTTCTCAACATGAGTATGTACTTCAAATATCAATGTTAAGACATTATTGTAAAACATTAGTGAAACGTGTTGGAACGTTCCCTGCATGTTATCTGATTAACTATCTTGGACAAGATCATCAAGGTGATCAAGATGTTTTTTTGGAACATGGTAACTGGTCACCTACTAATAGCTAACCTTTAACTAATAGGAGCCATATTCAAAAATATAGCTACTAGTTTAAGTTGGATTTTTTTAGCACGGGATACCATAGAATAGAATAGAATAGAATAGAATAGAATAGAATAGAATAGAATAGAATAGAATAGAATAGAATAGAATAGAAAAGAAAAGAATAGAATAGAATAGAATAGAATAGAATAGAATAGAATAGAATAGAATAGAATAGAATAGAAACAGCTTACTAACCTTTGTGTGAGTTTGGAAGTCTTTGAAACCTGTTCTGCGGTCCCCTGTGCAGTGCTCTGATTCCGGACACACTGTTGCCCATGACTGCTGCTGCTGATCTCCAGATGTTGCACTTCGAGCGCCAGGCTCTAATAACTCACGCTTATCGTACTTCTCTTAAGTTGTTTTTGCTATTATGTCCGTGACAAGTCGGGTGTGAACCGGCTACAGATCCACGAGTTTTCCTGTGCTCGATGTACTGTCATTGAAAAACACATCAGCTGCCCAAACGCGCCCAAGCTGCAGGTGGAAAAGACGCGCGTTTGCGCTTCGGGGAAACGCACGACAAGCGACACAGGGAGGTTTGCAAGGAACGAAATGGAAACAAATTTGATATTTGATGTAGGTCAGCTTAAAAACGATTTGATTTGCTAACTTTTCTTCCCTCAGATATTTGTTTTGTCATCCTGCTTTGGTGAGATTTCTCCATCGGGGATTTAACGCGCATCTGTCGCTTCTGCTTCTACTTGAGATTATAGATCAAATTCACTGCCTCGACCATCAGGATAATGTGTCCTCATAATTACATAACACACTCACCTATACAATTTAGCTTGTATGCTTTCTTATAAACAGTAGGGAAACAAACCAATCAAAACCTCGTTATAAGAACATTATTTGGCGCAAGATCAGACTTGAATAGCTCAGGTGTCGACGCACAAACTCATGGCAATGTGTCACTTATTGGCGTCAGTTGACTCAACATTACACTTCAAGAAAATACGAACAAAAAAGGGACATACATAACAGGGAACAGCCAAAACACATCGTAATAGTCACTCAAAATTACACATTCATAGTGTTCTTATTTTTCAAGCTATTGTTGCCAAGCTTTGGTGGACGTCAACATGGAATTTGCCTATAATTAGAAACAAATTATCTATTATTATTATTCAATATTTTTGGAATTGATTGTATAAACCAACCAAATATATTAATACATAGCAATACTATAGTTTAAGGCATTTAACAAAATTATTATTATTAAAATATAAATGTTTAGATATATTCCAATTAAAAATATATGTTTTATTAATTAATACTTTTTTATTTGGTAATATTTTGAATTTAATAATATAACATAATATTATTTTAATATAATATAATAATATTTTATGACAAATTTACAAAGTGTCTTCCATATAAGGTCATAAACAGGAGTATTCCAGAAAATACTAACATATTTGCACTAGACACAAGTGACTCAACTGATCTCTAGGAACTTCCACACCTTTCAATGTGTCATCTGATGTAATTCAGCATGGCTGTGGACAGTGAAGTGCAATTATAAAAAGATTAATCTAACATTGCCATATTATGTAATCGGCATGTTGCTTATCTTAGTACATGTGCAGATTTTTCATGACTCGTAAAGGATTTGTTTCAGGTAGGATTGATAGCAGCCTGTAGGCCTGTAGATGTCGGTGTTTTATTGTAACCCCCCCCCCCCCCCCCCCCTCAGTGTAAATATATCAAAACAGTATTCAACACAATTTTTATGTGATCATTTCTTTTTAAAACACAGGAACTGTGTTGAATATTTTTTGATACAGTGGTTTTTAATAAATAAATTTTTTTTTTTTGCTTTATTTTAATTTAAAATAAAGTTGACTGTGATTGTTGATAAACGATCCATCATGTCAGCACTACACTTTCCAGCACCATCCTTTTTATAGGCTAAGTTATATCAGTTTAATGTAAAAACCGGATTCCAACAAAGTTCGGACACTGTACAAATTGGTAATAAAAACAGAATGCAATGATGTGGAAGTTTCAAATTTCAATAATTTATTCAGAATACAACATAGATGGCATTTCAAATGTTTAAACAGAGAAAATGTATAATTTTAAGGAAAATACATTGATTTTAAATTTCATGGCATCAACACATCTCAAAAAAGGTGGGGCAAGGGGGCCATGTTTACCACTGTGTGGCATCCCCTCTTCTTTTTATAACAGTCTGCAAACGTCTGAGGACTAAGGGGACAAGTTGCTCAAGTTTAGGAATAGGAAAGTTGTCCTATTCTTGTCTAATAGGCTTCTAGGAGCTAAAATGTCTGTCTTCTTTGTTGCATCTTCAACTTTATGATGCGCCAAATGTTTTCTAACGACTGAAGTAGTTTTGGTTCCTTACCACCGTTGGCTTTGGCTTTTGGCTTTCTCAGTTGGGGACACCTACATTTCATCTATATTACCGATCTGCCCTCATTGACACTATAGCCGGCAACGGCGAATGGCACAGTGGATGGTCTTCACCGACAATGTTTTCTGGAAGTGTTCATGAGCCCATGTTCTGATTTACATTAAAGTAGCATTCCTGTATGTGACTGAGTGCTGTCTAAGGGCCCGAAGTTCACAGGCGTCCAGTATGGTTTTCCAGCCTTGCCCCTGACGCACAGAGATTGTTCCAGATTCTCTGAATCTTTGGATGATATTACGCACTGTAGATGATGATAACTTCAAACTCTTTGCAATTTTTCTCTGAGAAACTCCTTTCTGATATTGCTCCACTATTTTTTGCCGCAGCATTGGGGGAAGTGGTGATCCTCTGCCCATCTTGACTTCTGAGAGACACTGCCGCTCTGAGAGGCTCTTTTTATACCCAACCATGTTGCCAATTTACCTTATACGTTGCAAATTGGTCCTCCAGCTTTTCCTTATATGTACATTTAACTTTTCCTGTTGCTCTCACATTAACTTTTCCTGTGGCTCTCATGAAATCCAAAATGAGCCAATATTTGGCATGACATTTCAAAATGTCCCACTTTCAACATTTTAAATGTTATCTAGATTCTGTAGCGAATACAATATAAGTTTATGAGATTTGTACATTTTTGCATTCCTTTTTTATTCACAATTTGTACATTGTCCCAATTTTTTTTTTTTTTAGAAAACTTGATTCAACAGACCAGGCTACCTTCTTCCATTGCTCCGTGGTCTAGTTCTGATGATCAGGGGTCAGCACTGTACGCAAAAAAACTGACACCTTTCTATCAAAATCAGAATTAATTTCTTGAGCAGTTTGAGCTATAGCTCATCTGTTTGATCGGACCATACATGCATGTCAAATAAACTCCCCCCTGTAAATGCTGCATCAACATGACATCCTCAATAAACTCATCTCCGGTGTGACGACTCCAATCTTCCGGTTATCTTAGGAATTTCTATTTACCTAAGATCTTAATCAGACTTGAACAGACCTTTACTTACGATCTTTACTTACGGCCTGTAATGTTACCAGAATTATAATCATACACTGTTTATCCGTCAGCCAGAGGAGAACTGGCACTCCGACTGAAGTAGTTTTGGTTCCTTACCACCGTTGGCTTTGGCTTTTGGCTTGCTCAGTTGGGGACACCTACATTTCATCTATATTACCGATCTGCCCTCATTGACACTATATGATAATTGAAATTAGCTAGATAACATCACAGTTTTCTGTTGCATTATCTTCCTGTTTACATGGTGAAGCTGCTTTGAAACAATTGGAATTGTAAAAAGTGCTTTATAAATAAAGGTGATTTGATTAAAAAAATGTTGTGCATCAATGAGCCTTGGCCGCCCATGACCCTGTTGCCGGTTCACCACTTTTCCTGCCTTTTGATAGATACTGACCACTGGCCATTTTACACTTGCTCAGTTTCCTGCTTACATCAACTTTGTGGACAAAATGTTCACTTGCTGCCTATTATATCCCACCCACTAAATGGTGCCGTGATGAAGAGATAATCAGTGTCCTTCACTTCACCTGTAATGTTATGCTTGATCACTGTATGTATCCTGTACTGCAGTGATCCGTAAACGTTAAGGCTTTCGCTGTTATATGTTAGCTCATTAATGTTTTATGATTAATAACCACAATCAGAAGAGTTAAAAAAGTCTCTACCTTTTCCATAGAACTTACAGCATATCCTTATATAATTGTCAATCATCCTTTAAAAACCACAATAAAAGTTAAGTAGTAGGTGATTTCTATTCTGTTAGGTTTGATGATCCACCATGATGTCAGATAAATTAAAACATTTTCAGAATGACACTGGCCTTGTGGCAATTATTAATGACAGTTGGTATCTTCATTTTTAACCAGGCAAAGTCATAACTCATTTGTCCCGCTTTCTGAACACACCACACCCTATACGCTATACACGTTTAACCTCCTCAGACCCAGAGACATTTTTTTTTTTAAATTTAGAATTTATTGTTCATGACCCTACACTGTTTAGAGCATAATGAACAAATATATATATATATATATATATATATATATATATATATATATATATATATATATATATATATATATATATATATATATATTTTTTTTTTAATGTCCTCACACTGTTTTTTTTTTTTTTAGTTGGTTTAACATGGTTTAAAATACAATAAAGGCAAGGCAATTGGTTTAATAAATATTATTGTATCTGAATCACATAAACATTTTGATAAATCATGAAATTAGCACAATTTGGCGTGTTTCACTGCGTCTAAAACACACAATTACCCAATATGTTTACAAAATATTTTAATAAGGTTTGAATAAAGGTTGTCAATTCTCAAAAATGTTCATTGTATTAACTCATTGAATTTTTAATTTCAATGAACCAGGAATCAGTTGTTTAAAAAATAAAATGAAATGCAATGACATTTATAGGCAACACCAATGGAATTTTTTCCCATTCACCAATTAATTTTTAGGATTCCGGATTTATTTTAAACAAAACTTTGTTTAAAGGTGATCCTCAGCTGTTATGAAAGATATAACATAATGAATTGATATAACAATATAACTGCAATATGTGGGTAAAATATATTTGTGACACAACATGTAGTCTAATGAAAAAATAAATGTAATAGCCTGAGTCATATTTTATAGGAATATTGATATGTCAAATATTTTCCTATTTACTTGTGTTTCCCAAAATGCCTGATAAACATCATTTAAGTCCTGATGTCTTCTACAGTGGACTTGTATGAAATCAATGCCCTGTTTCGCAAACAAACAAACAAACAAACAAACAAACAAACAAACAAACAAACAAACAAACAAAACACCTTTTTTTTATTAGAAATCCCATAACATTTCCATGAGATTTTATTTTAACAAACAATTTGAAAAGTAGTCAGATTTAAATGATAATTTATTTTCATACAATCAAAAGGGCTAAATTTAGATTTAAAATAATAATATAATTTTTAAAGATCAAGGAGTTGTTGTTGTCCTGGTGAAACTTCAAAACAAAGCATCTTAAAAGCTATGTACGGGACCCAGACTTAAAACTGTGGCATGCATGCTGTCAGAGAAATTCACTAAAATATAATGTTTCCTTAGTAGGCTACGTGGACAGTGGTAGCCAGGAGGAAATCGCTTTTCCACTGCTCCTTGTTAAAGACGTTGCACTGTGTAAAGCTGCCACCTAGTGTAAAGAACAACACATAAACAAAGAAGGATTCATGCACTGTATAACTTTGATGAATATGATAAAGTTTTACCTATTAATTATTGTTAATTTTAGATGTCTTATCGCTGTAAAATAGTTTGCAGCATTAAGGGCACTCTATGCCCCATTACAATCCCTTCACGAGGAACCGCGAAGTGCTCAGTGGGTCGCGGTTGTCAGGCAACAAGGACGCGTATCCCCGGTGACCAAAAACAGTGTCGTGCGTGTTGTTGAAGCAAAACACGCACAGTATGCGTTTTACAGTTTATTAAATACAAAACAACAAACATTTTGGGAGTTTTAGAGAGGACCGACAAACGACCGCAATGGAGGAGGTATGTTAAAAGGAAACTTTTGGCTTAACGTTACTCTGGTGTGAAATACAACAAATAAGTTACTGCTAGATCAATTAGCATCTCAAACACTGAATTCTTGTTAGCTGTGGGCCCAGTGGCATATCTTTCGCTATATTGAAGCATGTTTCGAATTGTTGCAGTGAGGAGTCAACATTACAGTCCATGCTAGATATAAATAAAATTACATTTAATAGCCTATAAGATAATTAAATACAAAAACGTTTTTAAGTTACTCGGTCAGTTTTATGAAACCTCATCATCAGTGTTTTCTTGGTTAACAAGTCTATTTTGTAGCATTGTCAACATTGTTTAAAATGCTAGCAATATATGCTAATATTGACGGATTTGATTTATACTTAGCGAACACAAATTATATACAAATTGTAGTGGTAGACAGACAAATGTATACTATTTCTACATTTCAATTGCTATTTAAAAGTACACAAATCCCACTTTGAATGTATTCACTTGTTCTTTACTCTTTTAATAACATGTTACACAATAACAAGTGTGGAACCATTTCATTTTTGACCACTAATTATTAGTCGTGGTCAGTTAAGGGTTCCAATACATTTCTTCCCAATTCCATATTGTGTGGTCCAATTATTTCTTTTTCTGCTGGAAACTGCCTCAGGCTTTTTTATCCCATCAATTTTTTGTAAATCATTTAAGTGCCGAGAGACCTGAAATGATCATTTAGAAGAACGATCGACCACAACTGATGCATATTTAGATGGATTAGACAAAGCTCCAGTGTATGTTTCTTTTAATTTCACCTTTTTCTTTTATGTGATGGCTTCTCCATGAAGCCTGAGAGCACAGTAATAAAACCAGCACCTGTTGTTGTTCTTTGTGTTTGATCATTTCAGTACAACATCAGCACAGCAGTGCTAAAGTAGACTTGTAAACTGTTACAAATCTGCAAGGCTACTCGCTTCATTTACAGTACAAGTTATGAGTCCGAATCTTATGATGTCACACTTACGCTTTTGAATACGTTTTCAGATTGAGAGCAGAACATTCGAAGACATAGACACCCAGGCGGTTTTAAACGAGTTATCAGGAGATGAAACATTGGCCAAGTTTCGTGTGGAATATGAGAAGGTCGCCAAAGCTCTGCAGAAGTCCCACGGGAATGAAAAGAGACTGATGGCCAAATGCAGGGAGCTGAACGCAGATGTTTTGTCCAAATCTGTCAAGTTATCCACAGCCATGAAATTACATGATGAAGATGAAACCACAATCAGCACCCTTAAAATGGTACATTAGCTGGAAATCATGGGACTCTAAAATGGATGTTGTGTTATTGTGTCTTCAAACTTAATTTATTACCTTATAACATTAGACGTTGCCACATCCTTGGCCCTAGCAAACCATTATATTTTACTGTTGATTAGGAAATTGACAAGGCCTGGAAAATGGTTGAAGCTTCTCGTGAAAAGGAGTTGCAGGCAAAAGAAACAATCCAGAAACTAAAGGAGGACATAAGCAATCTCAACAAGTTTGTTGAAAAAGGAACCGAAGTCTTTGAAGGCCAAGAATACAGGTAAACAATATTATACGACTGTACATTCAGTCTTTTTTCAGTTTTCCTTTTCATTCTTGTAGAGTGGATGCAGTTAAGTAGTATCATACACTCAGATAGCCTTTTTTGTATGCTATGTGCCATGACTGTATATCCTATAACCTTGTTGAGGTGTTCTGGTGGGGATGGAGAACAAAGCTTGTCCATAATCCTTTTTGAATGTGTCTAGCATGGGCGATCTGTTAAAGATCAAAGAGGAGCTGACCAATGAGAGAGACAAGCTGCTTTCTGAGGTGGTGACATTGCGGGAGAACCTCACTAAAGCCACTGATGCTCAGCTGGAGATAGAGGCTGAGAAGAACAAAGCCATGGACATGATTGCTGAGGTATTACACAAAAAGCTTTGTATATGATGCCACAGAGTCTTTTGATAACATTATGCGATTGTATAGAGTTACTGCCATGGCATTTTATTTGAATTACATAAAATATAGTAAAAGTAAAATGCATACAAAAGCAATTATTCAAAGATGTAATTGACTCTTTTCATCACTGGCATCAATATCACCAGTGCTTTACTGCTGTTTTTCTCATTTTAAGGTCATGGAAATGTTTTAGGAATAAATGAAAGCATTTTTGTCTCAAATGTCTAGCTGTGTCAGCAAATCAATATTTGAAATATGGTGCCTGGTGATTGTTAATGTTCAAAATGTAGCTGATTTCTAGCAGTTCTAGCCTTGAATCTTCATATGTTGTAAGAAATGGAACATACACCATGTGAATGTGGCACTTAAAATTACATTTTACTTACATTTGTGGTACATTTGGACAGATTTAATTCTTCTGTTACCTCCCTGGCAAAATAAACTAGCTTAAATTGTTTACTGTTCATAACACTGTAAGAAAATCAATAAGTGGCCTGACAAACCACTTTAAACTCTGAATGCATTCAGAAGTGGCTCCAAAAAATTAAAGGGTGGAAGGGTCGAAAATAATAATAATTGGCAAAACACTTTAACTACTAGCTGATGCTAATGATATATATGTCTCTCCGTGTTAGACAGACAGACAGACAGACAGACAGACTGACTGACTGACTGACTGACTGACTGACTGACTGACTGACAGCAAGATAGACAGAAAGACAGACAGATAGATATAGACATACAGACTGACAGACAGGCAGATCTATACAGACAGACTGACTGACTTACAGATTGACAGACAGACAGACAGACAGACAGACAGACAGATCTAGACAGACAGACTGACTGACTGATAGAGAGATAGACAGACTGACAGATAGAAAGAAAGACAGATAGATATAGACACATGGACTGACAGACAGGCAGATCTAGACAGACAGACAGACAGACAGATCTAGACAGACAGACAGATAGACAGACACACAGATATATCTAGACAGACAGATAGACAGACAGACAGATAGACAGACATACAGACATATCTAGACAGAGATACAGACAGGCAGACAGACATACAGACAGACAGATAGATAGATAGATAGATAGATAGATAGATAGATAGATAGATAGATAGATAGATAGATAGATAGATAGATAGATAGACAGACAGACAGACAGACAGACAGACAGACAGACAGACAGACAGACAGACAGACATAAAGATAGATAGATAGATAGATAGATAGATAGATAGATAGATAGATAGATAGATAGATAGATAGATAGAGATACAGACAGACAGACAGACATACAGACAGATAGATAGATAGATAGATAGATAGATAGATAGATAGATAGACAGACAGACAGACAGACAGACAGACAGACAGACAGACAGACAGACAGACAGACAGACATACAGATAGATAGATAGATAGATAGATAGATAGATAGATAGATAGATAGATAGATAGATAGATAGAGATACAGACAGACAGACAGACAGACAGACAGACAGACATACAGATAGATAGATAGATAGATAGATAGATAGATAGATAGATAGATAGATAGATAGATAGATAGATAGATAGATAGAGATACAGACAGACAGACAGACATACAGACAGACATACAGATAGATTGATAGATAGATAGATAGATAGATAGATAGATAGATAGATAGATAGATAGATAGATAGATAGATAGATAGATAGATAGATAGATAGATAGATAGATAGAGATACAGACAGACAGACATACAGATAGATAGATAGATAGATAGATAGATAGATAGATAGATAGATAGATAGATAGATAGATAGATAGATAGATAGATAGATAGATAGATAGATAGATAGATCTAGACATGCAGACCTAGACAGATAGATAGACTGACAGACGCACAGTGTCTTTGTTTCTAAACCTCTCTTTCACAGCTCCAGCAGGACATCCAAGTGCGTCGGAATGAGGTTCAACAGGAGACCAGGAGGAAGGAGAAGTTGGAAAAGGAAGTGAAGCAGCTTCAAACTGACCAGGAGTCCAAACAATCTGAGATTAAATTTCTCACTCAGCAGAGCCAGCGTTTGCAAGAGGATCAGCAGAAACTGGAACAACAGCTCCAAGAACACAAAGTAAGACTCTTATCCATAGTGGGGGAAGGAGTTACATTAAGTATGATCTAGTCAGTGGTTGGGTAATCTTGGGTAAACCATAACCCTAAAAGAAAACCGCAATATCAGTGTTTTTTTATTTCTTTCTGTTAAACAAAAAGTATGAACAACCATTTAAGAACCTCTCAGATTCAGATTTAGCTAACATTTGAAGACCCTTTTCAACTATTTTATCCCACAGAACAGCTAGGTTGGAAACAACATCTGACTATGACCATTGAAAGTAATGTGTGTTCTTGCTGACAGATTAAAAACGAGAAAATCAGTAAAGAAGTGGAACAACTACAACATCGCAACAATAAACTCCAGCAGGATAATGAACAAAACTCCATTAGCCTAGAGCAGCTCTCCCAACAGAACCAACAGCGAGCATCAGACCTGAAGGTACGCGTACACAGATATATATATAAGAATAAATTATTATATTAATTCATTGTTTCTCAAATGAAGGTGCAATTTTGTCCTCATTTAACTAAGAACATACAGTCCTACACACACACACACACACACACACACACACACACACACACACACACACACACACACACACACACACACACACACACACACACACACACACACACACACACACACACACACACACACACCTATAGATTTATGGAGCTGCCCTCTTTAAATCTGACAAAATTGTCTCACTCTTATATAATTAGAGCTCTAGAGGATGAAGGTTTCCATTCTTCTTCCTTTCCCGTCAGACTAGTGATGGATCTTTCCTGCTCAAAACTTCCGTCAGGCTTCCAGCTGAGTCACAGTGGGGGTTAATATAGCAAATGTTACATTTAATGAAATGCCTGTATTCTCTTTGTTCTGGCTTGTATTTCAGTGGCTTGAGTCTGGTGGGAGATCGTTGGGTTGAATGCACCTCTCTGCAGGACATGCTGTAGCTGTATTAGTAATTCTGTTTAAAATGGGCATGTCTTTTGGCATGTGGTATTGCTGACCAATAAGAGAACAAAAAGACTAAAATTCTGACTTAACATGTGAGGCTATCTTCATTTCCTGCAGCCCTCTAGAGAGACAAAGTGAACCTGCACAACAATCCAGATTTCCCTATTCTATTTTATTGCACTTTTTTTGTAGTGCTGGCACTCCCAGCTCGCCCTGTGAGTCAGTGTTAATGAGTGATGATTGCAAGCCTCATGGTCGCCACAAGGGGGCACAGATTGAGCACCCTGGATCACTCTTGCTCCTAATACCTGTGTCCAGTTTATGCTCTTTGAAAGGCATTTTCTGCCAATTTTAAATAAATCAATTAAATGATAAACATGAAAATTAAAACAAGATTATCCATTTCATTATAGAAAACTGTATGCTAAATATGTAACATTAAAACATTTATTTAATTTCATTTTAATTTTCACTGTGACAATGCATTATCATCCCTGTCAAACTGAAAGTAAAATGCAATAGGTGATTTGACATTTCATTTTCACTAGGCAAACATGAAAAAATACAGTTTTTATAAAGCTTTTTATTAATGCTCACACAATAATAGTGACAAAATTAAAATGTAAAATTATAGTTTATTTATTTCAGTTTTCTTTTTCATTTTCAAAGTCAACTTGTATTCAAATTCTATTAGTTTTCATTTTATTTCCTTTATTTCATAGTTTTCCTTTTTAATTTTCATTTAGTCAACTTGCATAGAAATTATATGTTAACGAGTGGGCGGGGCTTATTCAAGCCACAGAGAGTGTCTGAATTTGAATGATAGTGATGTGAAGTTCGGTTCTTTTCCGCGAACCGGTTCGTTTCAATGATCCACATCCACTGATGTTTACACAGATTAAATAAACTTATATTTACATAACATAAACTTACACAAATCCTCGGTTCACCCGTACTCATATTATCAGCATCAGCTGTCCCACTCCGAGAGAAACAGTTCGGTTCAAGACAATGCTATCACGCATGCTCAGTATCTCCGCTCACCGGTTCTCAGAATCGAACATGTCCAAAAGATAGAACGGTCATTGGTCGCCACAGTCAGTGGTGTTTCCCACAAAATTTGTCTCACAGATTTCGCCATCGTGACTCGTCTCGGAATACAATATGATCACCACATTATAGTTTAAATAACTTGTATGCGCTCCGCACACTTACTCACTCACCCTCGGACACTCTCTGTGGCTTGAATAAGCCCCACCTACTCATTAACATATCATTTGTATACAAGTTGACTAAATGAAAATTCAAAAGGAAAACTATGAAATAAAGGAAATAAAAAGAAAACTACCACTTTACATTTTAATTTGAATCATGTCACTATTATTTTGTGAGCATTAATACAAAGCTTTTTAAAAACTGTATTTGCAGTTTCTTTTTCACGTTTGCCTTTTCACTGTAATATCGGCAGTCTTGCCTTGAGATTGTAGTGAAAATTAAATGTCAAATCACCTATTGCATTTTATTTTTCAATTTGACAGAGATGATCCATTGTCACTGAAAATGAAAATTAAATCATTTTAATTGTCCATTTTGCCACATATTTTGCATATAGTTTTCTATAACAAAAAGGTTAATCTGGTTTTAGTTTTCATTTTTCAATAATACAAAATATTTCTTGAGCAGCAAATTCCTAAATTCAGTATCTTAGAAAATTAGAATATTAATTAAGACCAATAAAAAGAAAGGAATTTTAGAAATCTTGGCCAACTGAAAAGTATGAACATTAAAAGTACAAGAAAAGTTGATCAGTCTGTGGCACTGCTCAGGTGTTATGAGAGCCCAGGCTGCTCTGATATACCCCTTTTCCACCAGAATGAACCGGGTGCAAGTTCAGAGCCAGTGCTCGTGTCAGTTCTAAGTTGGTTCGACTTGAGAGCCTTTAAGAACCGGTTTGGCTTTCCACAGGCTAGAGAGCCACCACAGAGCCAGGTCTTACGTCACTGTATACGTCTCATCTTTCTCGCTAGCGTTTTAGCAATGCTAGCGAGGCAGCGGGAAATACAAGCACACCAGGCTTGTTCTAGATGCATCTGCGCTGTGCGGACTGATCCGCGTATGATATCAAAATACCGCTTGAGCTTTTCAAAAGCATAAGGAGCTGCTTGCACTCGCTGTACTTTGATGTCATACACTATCGGTCTGCACAGAGCGCCAATGCATCTCACACGAGCCTTCCCTCAATGGCTCATGGATTTATGATCCAACATCGGCATCAAAAGCCACGAATCCAACGCATTCGTGCAGCTCTCCATGATTTGTATACACGGAAATTACAATCGAGCAGCTGTTAGCTTGATTAGCTGCTATTTAAAAAATGGCGGTCACAAGTTTGTGTTCGTCTTGTTGGTCACAGTAACCCCGCCTCCAGCCGCTGACGCAAGTGCTTCTCACTTCTAGCCCAGCAATGTTTTGGTGCTACTTAAGAACCACTTTTCCTGGCTCGGAGCTGGTGCTTTGGCTGTGGAAACACAAAGAACCGATTTGAAACTAGGCTCTGGCTCCGAACTATCACCAGCACTGCCTTGGTGGAAAAGGGGTAAAAGCGGCCTTCAGCTCTTCTGCATTGTTGGGTCTGGCATATCACATCTTCCTCTTCACAATACCTCATAGATTTTCTATGGGGTTACGGTCAGGCGAGTTTGCTGGCCAATTAAGAACAGGGATACCATGGTCCTTAAACCAGGTATTGGTTGCTTTGGCACTGTGTGCAGGTGCCAAGTCCTGTTGGAAAATTATCTGCATCTCCATAAAGTTGGTCAGCAGCAGGAAGCATGAACTGCTCTAAAACTTAATGTTATACGGCTGCATTGACCTTGGACCTTAGAGAACTCAGTGGAAAAACACCAGCAGATGACATGGCACCCCAAACCATCACTGACTGTGGAAACTTTACACTGGACCTCAAGCAACATCTTCGTCCAGACTCTGGGACCCTCATTTCCAAAGGAAATGCAACATTTACTTTCATCAGAGAACATAACTTTGGACCACTCAGCAGTCCTTTTTGTCTTTAGCCCAGGCAAGACACTTCTGACACTGTTTGTTGTTCAAGAGTGACTTGACACAAGGAATGCGACAGCTGAAACTCATCTCTTGCATATGTCTGTGCGTAGTGATTCTTGAAGCACTGACTCTAGCTGCAGTCCAGTCTTTGTGAATCTCCCCCATATTTTTGAATGGGTTTTGTTTCACAATCCTCTCCATGCTGCAGTTATTCCTATTGCTTGAACACTTTTTTCTACCACATCTTTCTTTTCCTTCCCTTCGCCTTTCTATTAATGTGCTTGGGCACAGCTCTGTGATCAGCCAGCCTCTTTTGCAATGACCTTTTGTGTCTTGCCCTCCTTGTGTAAGGTGTCAATGGTCATCTTTTGGACAACTGTCAAGTCAGCAGTCTTCCATGATTGTCTAGCATACAGAACAAGACTGAGAGACCATTTACAGGCTTTTGCAGGGGCTTGTCCACCTTTGCAGGTGCTCGTCCACCTTTGCTCGTCCACCTCGCCACACGCATGCACGCACGCACACACGCACGCACGCACGCACACACAACATTTAGTAGGCATCTTTTAAAAACATAAAAAAAATTCTTACCCAAAACTTTACAAACTAAACGGTAATAAGCTAAAATTTTACCTTTAGGGGTACAACATCTTATCACTGGGGAATACCCATAAAAGTACAACTTTGAACCTTAGCTGCATTTTAGTGCCTATAGTACTATACCCATAAGAAGTTTTATAAATAAGGTACAAAATAGTTTAAGGGTGACTATCCTAGTGACAAGCTGTTGTACCCTGAAAGTTACATGTTTTTTTCTAGTGATGGTTAGTTTGGTCTTCATGTGTATACACACAGAGACACACTAATGGTTCATGTATTTTGTGGTTCAGATGAAAGAAGAAGAAGTAACCCATCTGAAACAGGAGATCACTAAGCTTACAAAAATGAGAGAAGGGGTGCAGAGGAGACTCAGACAGATGCAGGAGCAGAAAGTGGAGGTGGAGAGTCAAAGAGAAACACTCAGGAATCAAATCATTGGACTAGAGAGAGGCAAGAACACACACACAGACACACAGACACACACACACACACACACACACACACACACACACACACACACACACACACACACACACACACACACACACACACACACACACACACACACTCACACACGTAGTGTTTACATGTTTTATGGGGACTTTTCATAGGCGTAATGGTAACATTCTGCATTTTTACTTTCTCAAAAAAACTCATCCTGCATAAATTATAAATTATAAGATGCTTTCCTCATGGGGACAAAACAATGTCCCCACAAGGACAAGGATTTTGGATATTGCGGGGGATTTCTTTGCACGCACGCACACACGCACGCACGCACGCACGCACGCACGCACACACGCACGCACGCACGCACACACGCACGCATGCACGCACACACCACACACAAACTTTCCTGTTAAGCTCATTTGAACTCTACAGCATAAATGTATTATTTAAAATGGTACGAATATGAAATGTCAGTGTAGTAAGATGAATTTTCATTTTCATGTGGCATAATTATACTTTCAGTCAAAATCTTTGCAATTCTACAGCTCAATTCAGATCTTTACAGCTGTACGGGCACTGTTGCTGTTCAGCTTACAGTATTTCTTTTTTTCTTCTTATTCACAACTATAACAACAATGCCACAGAGAAACGATATTCATTTTAGAAATTTTTCCAGCTGATAAAAACATTGACAACCATTCAGAATCCATCCTGCTTTAAAGAGCTCAAGCATTTAAATGCTAGATGACAAAACTGCAGCGCATGCTTAGAATAAACAGATATTTTCTGCTGGTGTGAACACTAATATACTTATTGTTCTGGGTGTGAACAGGCCTTTACACTGTAAAAGTCAATAGCGCCGTATTTTTTGTTATATTTAAACCACAACACTGGTTGAGAAATGTACATGCAAAACTAAATGATAATTTTTTTTCAGGGAAAGACACCTTAACTAACATTATCAAGAAGATTTTTAGACTTCTTCTTTCCCCATCCTTTCAAACACCATCATCTTCCTTTCTTTGTTCTCTTTCTAAACAGGTAATTAGTTTAGACGGATGAGAGTTGATAGTTATTACATTCAAACAATGAATACATCTCATTTCATTTTATTTTTCGTTTGACCTCTTTACTTTTCTCTCCACTTCTTTGATTTTCATTTCCACTGGTGCATGCTGTCCTGTCCTTCTTTGGTTCTTTCCCACTATTGTAATATTTATTGCAGGTTTTTGGAAAGAAAATGATACTTTGGCCAGTTTGTCTTGCTCTTTGTCTCGGATTGGGTCTTTTTACACACCACTGTGTATCTCTCATTCTTTTCTGATTTTAATCAGTACCCAATATGGATTCTTTCTCATCTATCTCTCTCTCTTTGGTTGGTTCCCCAACAAAAGAGCTGATGAGCTGATGGAGACCTAACATGTTGTTTACCAAGCACAAGCTTCTCATTATTTACAGTCAAGTTTAAAAAGAAAAAGAAAAAGGTTTTGCTAACTGCATCAAAGCTGTTTTAATAGGCAATTTATTTTTAAATATGTAACTGTCAGATTTTTATTTTATTTTTTATTATTATTATTATTATTTTGAATTCAGAACAGTTTTTGTCTGGCAAATAATGCAATAATGATCCCAATTAGGCTGACAACCTTTACTCGCACAAATAAGTTTGCACAAAATAAAACTATTTTACATAACTACGTTGGAAAATAAAGATGATCAGCAGCATGTTATAAAATAATATTTTCCCAGAAAAAGGGAAAATTCCGACTTTACATTATTGAGGCAGATCGTTTTTGATTATTAAATCAGTTTGTTTGACTTTAATCTGCATGGTACAACAAAAAAGCACATTGTAAAAAACGTGGAGCTTTCTGTTTCAGAGAATATTTCAAAGCAATGCTAAAAAAAAGGATGCAAAGGAAAAGTCTGTGTGGTTGTGCAAACTTTAGAAATGTGGAATAATTTGCAGGTTTATTTTTAAATCAAGTCTAATTATCATTAGATCTCCTTTTGGCATCTGCCTCGAATAAACTGTGTATATTTGTTGTGATATTCAGGCTACTAATTAACTCTCATGCTAATCCTGAAAAATAGGCTCAGGTATTTAATACAATTAACAATATTTGCAGCTGAGGCAATGCCTTGAGGGCTGTGAGTTCACATGTTTTGCTGAATTCTGTGGGCTTAGCCAATCTCATGATGCCCTCAAAAAGATATCCGCTCCAAAGATATCCAATACTATTTCACTCCAGAGATATTAGCAATCACAAAGTCACATTGACAGGTAAAGAGTGTTTCTGGGGTGCATTTCCCAAAAGCACTGTTAGCCGACTATGGGCACAAGTTCCGTCATTATCAGCCTAGTTCAATAAGGCAGTAATTCTGAAAACCCTAGTTTCAGTGAACATTTTGTGTGGTTGGAGCGACAGCTCTTGGTTTGAAGCATAGTTTCTTGTTTGCATGACATCTGGGCTTATCTTAAGCAAAAAAAGTAAGCTTTAGTAAAAAAAATATGTTTTTTATTTTGAATACAAATGTCATTTATATCTTTTAGTTTGTCAAGAGATTTAAAGCGCCATTTTTGAAAAGTGTGCTTATACACCGATCAGGCATAATATTATCTCTTCATCACGGCACCTGTTAGTAAGTGGTATATATTAGACAGCAAGTGAACATTTTGTCCTCAAACTTGAAGTGTTAGAAGCAGGAAAAATGGGCCATCGTAAGGATTTGAGCGAGTTTGACAAGGGCCAAATTGTGATGGCTAGACGACTGAGTCAGAGCATCTACAAAAATACAGCTCTTCTGGGAAGTTCCCGGTCTGTAGTGGTCGATATCTATCAAAAGTGGTCCAAGAAAGGAACAGTGGTGAACCGGCGACAGGGTCAGAGACGGCCAAGGCTCATTGATGCACGTGGGGAGCGAAGACTGGCCCGTGTGGTCCGATCAAACAGACGAGCTACTGTAGCTCAGAATGCTCAAGAAGTTAATGCTGGTTCTAATATGGTGTCACATAACACGCGACCCCTAACTAAGCATTGTTGCAGACCATGTGCACCCTTTAATGGAAAATCCCTGGTGGCTTTGGCCTCTTTCAGCAGGATAATGCACCCTGCTACAAAGCAAAAATGGTTCAGGAATGGTTTGAGGAGCACAACGTGTTTGAGGTGTTGACTTGGCCTCCAAATCCCCCAGATCTCAATCCAATCGAGCATCTGTGGGATGTGCTGAACAAAGAAGTCCGATCCATGGAGGCCCCACCTTGCAATTTATAGAACTTAAAGGATCTGCTGCTAACATCTTGGTTCCAGATACCACAGCACACCTTCAGGGGTATAGTAGAGTTCATGCCTTGACGGGTCAGGGCTGTTTTGGCATTAAAAGGAGGACCAACACAATATTAGGATATTAATCGATTGGTGTATATGCTTTATATGAAAGAAGGAGCCTATTGAATCTGGAAATTAAAGGGTTAGTCCAACCAAAAAATTAAATTCTGTCATTAATTCCTCCCCCTTAAGTCTTTCAACACCCGTAAGACCTCCGTTTATCTTCGGAACACATATTAAAATGTGAAAATGTGAAATCCGATGGCTCAGAAAGGCCTTCATTGACACCAATGTCATTTCCTCTCTCAAGACCCATAAAAGGCACTAAAGACGTTGTTACAAAGTCTCACTACAGTGGCTCTACAATCATTTTATGAAGCGATGAGAATAGTTTTTGTGCGCAAAAAAACAAAACAAAATAATGACTTATATAGTGATGGGCCAATTTCAAAACAAAGATTTTAACGGTTATGAATCATTGTATCAATTTATGATTCGGATCACATGTCAAACTGCCAAACTGCTGCAAGCACATGACATTGACGTGAAAAATTAGAAAAATGAGATTTATTCCTCAGATCTCATGTCAGTCATTTATATAAAAAAATCCATTATTTTGATTTTAAATAAATTATTTAAAGGAAGTTATGTTGTGATTGAACATCAAATTTGTGACAATACGGTTTCATCGTTGTATGGGAAACGCACCCCTGGTTTTGGCTGCTGTGGACTCTTTGTGCTGTTTACAGAGAAAGGTGAAATATTTTAGGACACCTATTTTAACGATTTCCATTAGGGTGTAGGGAAATTGAGTACATGACAAAAATGCTCGGATTAGGTTTAAAGGCCTGTTTACACTAAGAACAATAACTATAAAGATAACTATATTAGCGTCCACACAATCTGACAATATTGTTCTTTTTATTCTAAGTGCGTGCTTGTCTGTCACTCTTGAGTTTGTTATAGCAGGATGGATTCTGATTGGCTGTCAGTGTTTTTATCGTTATCAGCTGGATAAAATCCTTCTGAAAGTGATTCCAACATTATCTTTTTGTTATCTTTATAATTATCACCTTCGGTGTGAACAGGCCTTAATGCTTGCAATGTTAAATTGTATTTGTCAATAAAACATTGACATGTGTGACACATAAGCTCATGTCAAACCTGTAAATGTATTGGTCAATTTTTCACCATTACAAATTTTTCTTTGCACATATTTCTGTGCGCGCCACAGTTCCAGAGTAGTAAGGGAAAGGAAACTTGGGCAGTATTGGACTCCAGGGTGATAAAGTGACCCTAGTCTCTGTGCCTGATTCATGTTCAGTGCTCAGACCGCTTATCTGGAGGCGTAAAGTGGACTGTTTGTTTGTGCTTTGTAAGGGGTAATATAACGGAACAATAAAAAGGGGAAATGAATGGAACAAAATGACATTAACTTTCAAGTTTCAAAACCAATGTTTACAGGATCATGGGGATCAGGTTGTAAATCAGTGTGACAGAATAATTGGTCCAAGGTCTGTTCTAGAGATAATAAAATGCTACTAACTACTATATAATTGTGCATAGGACAGAAAAATGTCTATCGACTATCAATTAACAATGTAAAAAGGCTTACCATATACTTTGTTGTGTACATCAAAGGACAAATATATCACTGAATAACACGTCTAACACTTAAACAATATTTAGCCATAGATTTGTTACATGTTAGGGACATGTAAGTTTATTTATTTTTCTTCATATTTTTAATATGATTTAGGGGTTTGTTGACAGATTAAACTTTCGCCGTATCCGGTCGGCAAAACTCCGAACACATCTTCCCTTCTTAGGCCCCGATCACACCGAATGCGTTTTTGCAGCGAGAGGCGCCTTTTTTGAATGGATTTCGGTTGGCAGAGAGCGTTATGCGTGCTGCTTTATCCGCCTGTTGCGCCTCGTGTTTTTGAAAGAGCGCTCTGAGCGCATGAAGAAAAAAAGTCAACTCTGAGCGGAAAAGCGCCTGATGTCATCACGTTTATTTTCTGTTGTCCAATCGAATGAATGGAGAGGTGGTCTTCCGTTGTGGTGACCGTTACATTGATTAGACTGACAGGACAGCTGATTCGGGGGTTTCCTAGCAACATAAAAAAAAACTGCAGGGCACTGCTCTTTTCTGAATGTAAAAAACGCCAACCAAAAAAGGCAGTGCAGTGTGCCCCGTGTTTTTGAATCTGAAAAACGCGTTCGTTGTGATCTGGGCCTTAAGAATGACTTCAGTGCCGTTCTTTGTTCTTTTCTCAAAGAAAAGCTTAACTCCAAGTCTTCCAGAGTCGCGGCCAAAGACGATTCGAAAGACTGCTGTTCGCCAGCTTCTTTGTTTACAAGTAGCACGCAATTCTGTCGTCATTATGTTAAGCCCCGCCCACTGACTCTATACGATGTGATTGGCCTGACCAGAATTTGTTTTTTAAAGCTCAGAAGGTGTTGAGAGTTGCTAGACGACACTCGTGGCAATTTAGATTTGCTGCCGCTCGGGTGCGTCTAGATTTCTAGGCTAAATCCATTTGAGAACTGCTTTGAAAGAGATCCATGTGCTTACATGTTTAAAAGATGTCCAGTGTAAATGTTTTTTTCTACAAACGAAAGTCACTATTTTGAAGCAGGATTGTGTGTAAATATCAGAGACAAGTTCCTGCGGTGAATGACATACTGTATGATTGGAAACTGTTCTTTAACAGATTGGACTCAGAGTCCTTTGGTCTTCCATCTCTTGCTACTCCTCTGCACACCTGCTCACCTCGTCCTTCTTCTTTCAGACACTATGTGACCTCTCGCTAACACCAGCATCCATTACCCTGATGATACTCATGGTCTGTCCATCCCAGCTGAGCACAAGATAGATTTCTCAGGAGACTATATGCATGAAAGGCAGTAGATCCTAATGGTTTCAGCTAGTCTCTGATGGGTCAATAGTGTACAGTGGTACAGATCTGGTAACCAGAAGGCTGCAGGTTGAGCCGTCAATGAACACCGTACTTAGTTTGCTCTAGTCTAGAAGGACTGTTCCTGTAAAGTTAGTCACTTTAGATCAGGACTGACAAGTCCTTCCTTGACGAGCTGAGCAGAGAATCTTCATACCATACAGGCTGCGCTGCTCAGAGATGCCCTAGAGCCAATTTTGCTGGACACTTCCATCAGTCTCATCAGTTATTGACCATTTGACCTGTATTCAAGAGAGCTTTGTCTGAGTAGGTTGTGCGTTTAACAATTGCAACACAAAAGAAAGTCCTTGTGCCATTCTTTGTACTTTTTAAAAATAATTGTTGAATATAGTGAACTTCCAATGGAAGTTATTTAGCTGTTTTATAATGTTCTTTGGCTAGAACTTTTCTTTGTGCTCTGTGTTTGTGTAAAACCACATGGAATCTACACAGCTGCTTTTGCTTCAAACATCAATTACAAGAGTGGACCACTCTTACAAATTAAGGTTCAATGGAGTTCTATATAGAACCTATAGTGTTTTTTAATCACTATTAAAGAACACTTTATGCAAATAAGATTCTAGGAAGAGAAATGTCTCAAAAGATTGCAACTCTCACAGGTTTAGATAAAAAAAAGAAGTATGTTTAAGAGCTGTTTAATTATTAAAATTAAATTAAAATGAAAAAAAAAAAACTTCTTTTGTTCTAAGAGTGTACAAAGGTTAACAAAAAGTAATGTAAATGAAATAATGCATTTATTAAATGTGCACTATGTAGGAATTTTGCTGTACAATATCCAAAAACCACTAGACCAGTATATTTTATTCATTTAAGTTCTTACAATATCCCAAATGTTTCCAACCATTTGTAAATTGTGAGAAAATTTCTATTTTAACCAAGGAGCCGGAATGTTTGAGGGAGTCTCCTGTCAATTGCGTCATATCTGCGTTACCCTCGGTTTCCGTTTTTTTTTTAAAAAACGCTTTACTCTTAGCAGTGTGAACAAGTGTCACAGTAGTCGCGGAAATGGCGCCAGCGACTGTGTCCCGTCATAATAAAAGTCCTGCTGCTCGCGAGCCGTGTGTTTGCGTAACAATCGCTCCAGCGGCCTTGCTCAGCTCCTCAACACTCGGTCCTGCTCTGCTTCATACTACAGTAACGTTAATAATCGCATCCATGAACATGATTTCTAACGAGTCCTATCCTATTCTTTTCCACCGGCTGTGAGATGAAGGCCGCATGTCCTAAGATTCTGAGCTCAGACTTGGCGTCATCAAACTACACCTTTGTTTTGAATAGGCGCCATCTAGCGGACAGAAAAGTTACATAGTGCAGCTTTAACATTATCATGAACTACATAGAACCAACAGTAACTGATTAACAATAAAATGTATAAAAGCAATTATATTTTTATTAATATAATTTATATAATAGAAATAATTTAAAAACTAATAACATATAAATTAATAAATAGGAATGCTTAAATAGGACATTTTTTCAATGTCTCTTAAATTTTGTTGTTTTCAAGCTTTTAGCAGCCGATAATAAAATCATAAAGAAATGAACCCATATTTAACATAATATGTGTTTCATTTTTATTTAATTTGCATAGCTTTATTCTTTTTTAAGGATGAAATTTCATACAACCTGTCAATGCTCTCTAACAAAAAGCTTTTAACAAATGAGATGAATTTCTTTTTTGCATTAGCTGATTGATTAGTTGCTTTTTAATTAATAAAAAGCATTTCCCATTTCCCCCCTGTGATCCTATCAGAACATATTGTAATATATCTACATAACATACTGTACCATACAGTCTCTTTGAAATACAGAACATCTCCAAATGGAGAAGAAAAGTATGCGTTAGTTTCGTAAAGTGTCAAATGCAAAATGTGCACTTAATTTATCTTAGTGTCCTTACATCTGAGCATTTTGACAAATGATATGACTAGGCCAAGTAATTTATAAAGATACCTCGTATTAGTGAAAGTCTCCAGGCTCTGATTGGACGTTTCAGATGGAGGGTGTTTGACCCTTGATGGATGGAGCCTGAGCCCTGTTGTCATCTTAATCGGGGTTTCCACAGTGATGGATGTTGTCATCCTAATCAGGGTTGGCTGGGTGAGTGATGAGATGGGCTGTGACAGCGGGGTCAGTGAGCTGGCCGTCCGAAGAGCGAGGGAGGCGGGGTCATCCGAGGATAGAACATGGAATGGCCATTTCACATGACAGTGCAGCCCTACATTGTCCACTCATGCAAGCCTGCTCGCTGACGGACGAGACACGGCACCGTTCCATTCTCCTGTTTCGCTCATTCTCACTCTGTATTTCTGTCTTTGCATGTCCCAGTTCTCTTTTCTACCTCCTTCTGCCTGCAGCCGTATAATGGGCTTTTTGAATTGTGTAATTATTTCCGTTGGTCCTTCACAGACTGTGGAAAGTGCTTCTGAAAACAACCCTATTAGTGAAAAGCCTTTCAAAAAGAAAAGTAACAATTAGCGCTATATCCCGCTGGCTTTGAAAAAATTAAATAATAAGTGCCTTTTTTTCTGTTTTTTTTTCTTAGAAATGGAGGCCACAAAAAATCAGATGGATATGGACAAGAAGGCTATAGAAGAACTTGTGCGGGAGAGGGGCATTCTCAATAAGGTGTGTGTGGATACGTGTTTCTAATTTCCCTTACTTAAAGAAAATACATTTCCTTATATAAATTATTTAACTGTGTATTTGAAAACAAACATAATAATATATTGTGTTAATATATTACAGTATATTGAATAATACATATGAAATTGCCGCCTTTCATATATTGAAAAATATGACAGTATATTTACTAATATATCATAATGTATACACTTCATAATATTTATATATTATATTATGTGATCAGGTATGGTACTGCATGTGTAATATATTACATCTATATTTATTCATGCAGTATAAACAAACATATATTGAGACATATAATGTAATATATTTATTTTATAATAACTTTCATTATAAATGTGTCATTTTAAGCTAATTAACAAAAGCACAAGCACACCTGCTTGTACTAAAGTATTTAGCAAAGAGTTACTTATTAAATACAGTAATGTAATAGTGTTTTGCCAATTGTCAGCCTAACCACAGGCTCTACTCTTCAGCACAACGGTAACCCCAAAAACTCACACACACAGAAACCCATTTAATTTCCAAAATAATAGAACACTAAACACAAAAACAGATCCCCCTCTATATTGATATTGAACAAAACATGGAATAACACTTAATTGTAAGTTCACATACTCTCCTTTAACAGTCAGAACCAAAGCATGCTGGGAACTAGACGTCTGTCGTAACCACTGATTGTAACTTTTTTTGTGAATGTGTGTATATGTACATATATTAACATTTTAAACGGGAACATGCGTGTGTAATATATGTACACAGTAAAGGATACAACTTTATGAATATTAAATGTAATCAGGGCTTGACATTAACTTTTTTGCTCACCAGCCACTGTGGCTAGTGTTTTCCAAAATTACTAGCCATGCAGCATTTTCACTGGCCAAAATTTAGTTGATATGTAAATGAACACTGTACACACCCAAATGAAGTCTACATGAAATGTATTACATAAAAACAGGTCATCAACTAGGTATATTTAGCTCTGATAAGATTGTGTGTAAACTCTTTAATATAGACAGATATATTTTTTGATGTAAATATAATGTATTCTCAAGCAATATTCTCATCACTGTTCTGTCATCTATAGACCTATTTGGATGATAATTGTTTCTCACATGGCGGTCCTTAAAAATACATTTGCATGATAAAATTGGAGCGAGTTTTGTGATCATACGAACCTGGGAATGTGCTGCTCACGCAGTCCTTCGAATGATTGTCTACTGTAAATACAATTTTGGCTTGGAATAATAGGAATACATTTATATTTAATTTAATAATAAGGAAGTATTAATTATTTAAATCACATGTTTTAAGAATGTCATTTAAAAAATGAACAGAAATAAGTTAATGCAGCCTCTTATTTACATGAGGTAAACGTGATTTAACATATATAATGGTCCATGTCAAATGTTTACGTGTTTTTCTTCTCTTTCTTTTCTGAGCAGTAATAAGAGTGCATTCTTGTAAATACTCTCCAGCATTTCAGTAGTAAAAGGGTAGGCTAGATCTTTAAAATGCATCCAAATTACAGCAAAGTGCAATGATACGGTGCTCCCCAATGGTCAAAAAAATATAAACAGTGAATTTTCTACTCAAAGATGTTTAACTTCAGAGATGTGGCAATTAAATTACCACACGCCCATGGTGTTTGTCCAAAAAGAGTATGTAAATGATGAACATACCTTACGACCCCATTAGAAACAATTTCCGTCCGAATAGGTCCCTAAATTTGCAAATATCAAACGTCCAACATCAAGCCAACTTTATGCCAGTCACATCAGATGTGCTGTGGTTCTGCTGTGATATTTTTTTCAAACTATTTTCGCTACTGAAATAGAACCAAATGTAAAAAAGTCAATCACTGTATGATGAATTAATCTCCTACATACGTCTCTGCTGTGTTGTTGATGATGAGAGTGCAGATTTCAGTGAGTTAAGAGCTCTGAATAAAACTCTGGCGTTTCAGCGATGACTAAACCGAACACCTCTGATTATTAGACATTGCATTCATAAGCTCAACAGAATCATTATAATGCGCAACACGATTATAACGGATGCCTTTTGTTTTGGGAAGACTACAGTAAAATTCAACGTCATAATTAATGTCAAGCCCTGCATGTAATGCTATTTGTGTCTTCATCATATCAATATTTAGACATACATGGTTAATGCATATATTGCAGTACATAAAAAAATATAAGCCAATAAAAAAAGATATGCAAAAAAGGTGGCAAGGCCTGGTTGAGTTGTGTTAGTAGTGTGTTAAAACTCACGGTTATGGTAAGGGGAGTGACATTTCCCAAACGCATTCGAACACACTGATCGAGCTGACCAATCAGAGCACATTGCGCTTTTCAGAAGGAGGGGCTTCATAGAGATAGAGAAACTACACAGAGCGTTACTGACAGACTGAGGAAAGAGGTGCTGCGACAATTATAAAATGTGTTTTTTGACCATTCAAGCATGAAAACCTTTTCTAGTTGACCCTAAAAACAAAAGCAAGCTGAAATCACGTTCAGTCGGGGTCCCCCTCTTTGCTGCCGAGGGGTCTTGAGATCATCGCGTGAGACAAATCCTAATAGCAGGTTAGCTTTTAGGCGAGTCTTTGAGGTTGTTTTTTAATCCTCAGGGCTAATTTTCTGCAGCAGTTCTGCAGTTTCATTGTTCTCATAACTTCCCCACACTGTTATGATCCACAGATGGATTTCAGAAAACAAGAGAAGGTGCATGATGTTTCTGCTGATGTGCTGAATATTGCATTGCTATTGTGTGTATGAAAATAACAGGATATTCATATTTAATTGCACAGGAGACACTCTGTCTCGCAAACGCACACACTGTGGTATACAAACACAGCTTACCTTGGAGAATCGCTTCTTTGATCTATATAACAGCGATACATCACAGAGTAAAATCATTGTATTCTCAAGATCGGTTTTTATGGCTATTTTCTGAAAATCATGCACATAAAATGCAAATAAAGTATATTTCCAAAGTGATCTTTTGTGTAACCTCTTGCATATTTTCCCAGAATATGATCAAGGCGGCAAATGAAACAGACAAACAGCAGACCATCGTTAAGGAAAATGAGCAGTCAATGAAGTCTCTGGAACAGGAGATTTTGAACTACAGGGACGAAGCCCAGAAACAACGAAAGATCATCTACCAGCTGGAGAAAGAGAGGGATCGTTACATAAACGAGGCCAATGAGCTCACCAAGAAGGTACAGCATGTTCACACGCACACATACGCACACGCACGCACAAACACACACAAACACACACACACACACACACACACACACACACACACACACACACACACACACACACACACACACGTTGGGTTTTCATGTTTTATAGGGACATTCCATAGACGTCATGGTTTTTATACTGTACAAACTGTATATTCTCCTACCCCTAAACCTAGCCATCACACACACACAAAAACGTTCTGCTAGTTTAGAGCTTCAAAAAAGATTATTCTGTATGATTTATAAGTTTGTTTCCTCATGGGGACCAAAAATGGCCTGACAAGGTCAAAATTCATGGGGACATTTTGTCCCCGCAACGTAGAGAATACCAAGACTACACACACACAAAAGTGAAGCCATGATCCCCACGGTAAGCCACGTCACACAGTGGGATCTTAGTGGTCTTTAATGCCAGACTGTACAACATTATAATGGACGCGCACAAGAAGACTCATTTGTAGCATCCATTTTGATCATGGCTTGTACTGAAAAAACAACAAAAAAAAACAAAAAAAAAACAAAGAGGATACTGTATGTATGGAGCAAGTGATGGTTGTTGTTGTCGCACCAACTGTGTCATCAGGTTCTGCGCTCCTGTTGGTTTTTGATTTCATCATAGGAGAAGTCACACTGCTGGACTGTGCCTCAGAATTTTTATTTTTATCTGACCTAAGAAGGCCTAAAATTATGCAGTGTCCAATGTCGAGCAGCATAAAGCTTTTTTTTTATTATAAAAAAACAACAACACAACAATATCACAGAATAATCCCAATGCGAAACATGCCATATCCTTACCTAAGTGTCCTGGGGGTATACAATAAGGGGTTACACTTTATTTTAAGGTGTCATTGTTACAGTGTAATTATACACCGATCAGGCATAACATTATGACTACTGACATGTGAAGTGAATAACACTGATTATCACTTCATCACGGCACCTGTTAGTGGGTGGGATATATTAGGCAGGAAGTGAACATTTTGTCCTCAAAGTTGATTTGTTAGAAGCAGGAATGTGCAAGCATAAGGATTTGAGGGAATTTGATAAGGGCCAAATTGTGATGGCTAGATGACTGGGTCACAGCATGTCCAAAACTGCAGCTCTTGTGGGGCGTTCCCGGTCTGCAGTCATCAGTATCTATCAAAAGTGAAGGAAGTCCAAGGAAGGAACAGTGGTGAACCGGCGACAGGGTCATGGGCGGTCAAGGCTCATTGATGGATGTGGGGAGGCTGGCCGTGTGGTCCGATCCAATAAACAATCTATAGTAGCTCAAATTGAAGAAGTTAATGCTGGCTCTGATAGAAAGGTGTCAGAATACACAGTGCATCACTGTTTGTTGTGTATGGGGCTTTATAGCCACAGACCAGTCAGGGTGCCCATGCTGACCCCTGTCCATTGCCCGAAAGCAACAACAGTGGGCACATGAGCATCAGAACTGAACCATGGAGCAATGGAAGAAGGTAGCCTGGTCTGATGATTCACATTTTCTTTTACATCACGTGGATGGTCGGGTGAGTGTGCGTTGCTTATCTGGGGAACACATGGCACCAGGATGCACTAAGGGATGAAGGCAAGCCAGTGGAGGCAGTGTAATGCTTTTGGCGATGTTCTGCTGGGAATCCTTGGGTCCTGCCATCCATGTGGATGTTACTTTGACATGTACCATCTACCTAAGCATTGTTGCAGACCATGTACTTAGGCCTCTCCTCACAACTTACAAGACTTAAAGGATCTGCTGCTAACATCTTGGTGCCAGATACCACAGCACACTTTCAGGGGTCTGGTGGAGTCCATGCCTTGATAGGTCAGGGGTGTTTTGGCAGCAAGAGGGCGACTAACACAAACATTATGTTATGCTTGATCTGTCTATATTTAAGTACTGAGTAATATTAATTAACTAGATGCACTTACTATAGGGTTAGGGAATGATTAGGGTTTGGTTGAAGGTTAGTTGTTATTACTATTGTAAGGACATGTAACATATGTAACAAAGACACTGTAAAATAAAGTGTTACCCAATGGAGTTTAGTGAAAAAAAACATTAATTATTGTATTATTTAACAGAAAGCCTTGACCTTGGCTATTGGTCTTCTCTGCGCGACGTGTGCTTTCGTAAGACTCTGTTAGCGCCGCAGTTCATTCCGAAAAAGCACACAAGCTGTGAGAAATCGAGATGAACAAACACGTGACATGAAATACAATGCCTCATTGTAATCCCCCAAATCCCCCAAAAAACGATCTGTGTACTTTCTCCACTAGACCGGAACTTGTTTGTCTGATGATAGAATGAAATTTGACAGATGTGAACATGTACAGTACATACAGTACTTGTGGTACTGTGGCAGTAATAATCCTCAAGGGAGGAATAGAGTACCCTTCAAATGTCTGTGCTATTAAATAAGATGTAATAATTATAAGATTGTTAAGTTTATATAAGATATAACAAATTTTAGAAATATCAACTGTAGAAAAAAACAGCTAGTGTCTCTTGTGACCGTACTGAAAATGCAACACATATCAATGTATGTGAATTCAATTTGAACCCATTTCAAAAAATGACACATAAAATCTGCATAGTTTAGCTTATGTTTCAGGCCTAAGAGTGAAAAAAAGTCTAAATCCCTCCACATTTTTCTTATGTTGTTTTACTTTCTACGAGTTATTGAGAGTTGAGAGTCTCTTGTTTTTCTCTTGTAATCCCTGAAGGCATTTCTTCATTCTGTAGTACTTCAGTGTCGTCTTGTGTGAGTTGTGTTACTGATGATGGCTTTATAATGCTGTTGCTATTGCAACAGTGCATATGTGTGTGTGCAACTCTATACACACTTCAAGACATGACATTCATGACATTTAGACACTTAAGAGCAAACCTGTTAATAATGGGCAATGAATAATATAATTAGAGGTCTAATTAGGATTGATCTTCCACCTGTTTTTACTTATATGGCCATCAATAAAACTTAATTTCTTAAAGGGACAATTACCCCAAAAATGTATTCTCTACACTTTTAGAAAAAAAATTGTCTATATAGAATCTTAAAGGGTTGTGTCAGGTGGTTTATATAGGCCACGCACACACTTCAGCTAAATTTAGTTGTCATTTCATCTTTTAGTGTTTAATCCTGTTCTGTACACACACAGTTCAGTGACAACTGCATTCTACAACTGAATTTACCTCCTGAAAAATGCAGGTAGTGATATTTACAAAAAAATGCAATGTGGAGTGTTGTCCAAAATATTTATATTCCGATATATCGATAGTGAAATTTCTGAACCGGCTCTAATACTCCTTTTCTTTTTTAATAATACTCACCAGTGTGACCTCTAACTAAATTTAGTCACACAGCAGGAAAAAAGGTTGCAAAATGAGACTATTTGGTCACAGTCTGGAGCCCTGATATTGGATCCGTGCATAAACCTGCTGCAAAAGACAAAGAGAAAATCTTTCGCTGCTCTTGACTAAATAGCTTTTGTAACTTTAATTGTAAGCATTAATCTGTATTTAATTTTTACAACGAAGTCTATCCATTGTTATATTACATTCGATTACTTTCATTTCTGTTGTATTTCTTACCTGAATATACTGTTATACCCTCCTGAAAAACCTAAAGCCAAAAGTGCATGATGTGCATGGTGGGAGCGGGGGCACTGTGTATGTCGCTGTCACTCCTGAAACTTTACTGTGTTTATGTGGCTATATAGAACCGTTTAGGTGTTTCCAGCAAAATCATTGTATGGCTTTAATTTAATTTATTTAATTTAATTTAATTTAATTTAATTTAATTTAATTTAATTTAATTTAATTTAATTTAATTTAATTTAATTTAATTTAATTTAATTTAATTTAATTTAATTTAATTTAATTTAATTTAATTTAATTTAAAACATTTTTTATTTATTTTATTAAACAGCTCTAAACATACTTTAACTTAAGAAATGTTGGCAAATTAAAAAAAGACTCGGGCATAAAGGGTTAAGGGACATATAATGAAAATCAGACTTTTCTCTGTGGTTAGTTCACTCAAAAATGAAAATTCTGTCATTAATTACTTACCTTAATGTCATTCGACACCCATAAGACCTCTGTTTATCTTTGGAACACAAATTAAGATATTTTTGTTGAAATCCGATGGCTCAGAAAGGCCTTCATTGACACCAATGTCATTTCCTCTCTCAAGACCCATAAAAGGCACTAAAGACGTCGTTGAGACGCTAAAGACGTAAAGCTATTGTCACGTGATTTCAGCAGTTTGGCAGTTTGACACGCGATCCGAATCACGAATCAATATGCTGATTCATTACAGTTCAAAGCATTTTGGCCTTTTTGGCCATTTCTAATTATTGGGGGAACTTGTCTATGGTGGTTACAGCCCTGGAAAGTTATCTTTGTGCGTGTGCTTCAGATAAGTGCGCTCAGAAAATTATCCATTACAAGTTTAAAACGAATATAGCTTTAAAACGCAAGGATATAATACACTTTAATGATGCAAGAAGAATTATGCTATCCGTGAGAGTGATTGAGATACAGATGATAATAAAAACGAAGCAGATGTCTTGTTAGTATTTGGCAGAGAATCCGATCGAGGCAGGAACTGTGTGGAGAGGGAGGCGGCACAGCAGCTCATTTGCATTTAAAGGCACATGCACAAAAACAGCCTGTTCTTGACTGGGCATTTACAACATGGATTTATAAATGATCTGTGAGCACACCTGAGGCTTAAATTACATCTTGTAAAAATTGACATAATAGGTCCTCTTTAAAATGTGTATGTTTATGTATGTTTAACATAATAACATGATGCTATCAATGTTCGGAAAAGACCAGTGTGAACATTCTGCTGAACAACTGAACAACATCAAGGTTAGTGAATGATGACAGAATTATCATTTTAGGGTGAACTATTCCTGTAAATTAACTCTGCAGTCTGCTTCATTATCTCGCCATGACCTTTTATAATAGATCTTATAGCATGAGAACATTACTGTATGGTTAAGTATAGAATAGTGTCACCTACTATTCTCAGTTATGCGTCGTTCATTTAATTAGAAATGTACCTGTAGTAATGCATTAAAAAGAAGTATTTTAAGATTGATTGACCGAGTAGTGTCACATAACATGGCCTTTAATTTGCTGTTGGAAAGTTTCTGCTGCTAACAAGTTATTCTTGTTAAATGAAATGTTCTTAAGATTAAAACCATCTGTTGATTATATATATTTTTTTTTATCAGAAAGCTGTGGTGTTAATTATAATTACAGACTATGATGTGATAGGGTCATTAAATACCTTTGTGCTAAAAAGATCTGTTTAGAACAGTAGTCGATGATAAACTACTGTCTTTTTTGGTGTTGACACACCCTCTAGCATCCTGGCATTTGCCCTGACATTTGTTTTCTTAGGTTTTATGTTGGGCAAGTGCACTGCACCATGAACAGCAGGATTCAGGTTTACATTCAGCTCCAGGCACATCCTCTAACTCTCTTTCTGTCTCAGACAGATAAGACTAGACATAATATATTCCATATAATAGTGTTCCTGTTTCTGTGTAAACTAGGTGCATCAGTGCCTTTGAAGATCTACACTGTAAAACATTGTCATGATTTTAGAAATTTTAAAGAGATAGTGCACCCAAAAATTTAAATTCTTTCATTAATATTACTCACCCTTATGTTATTCCAAACCCATAAGATTTTCGTTTATCTTTGTGACACAAATAGGGATCTTTTTAATGTAATCTGAGAGCTTTCGGTACCTCCATACGCAACTACAGTACCACTTTGACACTTCAAACAATTCATAAAGAGATCGTAAAACTAATCCATATGAATTGAGCTCATTTTCTGAAAAAACTTTTTCAACAGATTGAATTTAGGCTTTTATTAACATTTTAACTTTCATCAACAGAAACAGAAGCTCAAGCATGTTCACTTGACATGCGAGAACCAGTGAGGTTCATTCTCATGTTACGCAGCACGTTTACGCTTCCACAAGAACCAGTGAGGTTCATTCTCATGTTACGCAGCACGTTTACGCTTCCACAAGAACCAGTGAGGTTCATTCTCATGTTACGCAGCACGTTTACGCTTCCACAAGAACCAGTGAGGTTCATTCTCATGTTACGCAGCACGTTTACGCTTCCACAAGAACCAGTGAGGTTCATTCTCATGTTACGCAGCACGTTTACGCTTCCACAAGAACCAGTGAGGTTCATTCTCATGTTACGCAGCACGTTTGAGCTTCCACAAGAACCAATGAGGTTCATTCTCATGTTACGCAGCACGTTTGAGCTTCCACAAGAACCAATGAGGTTCATTCTCATGTTACGCAGCACATTTACGCTTCCACAAGAACCAGTGAGGTTCATTCTCATGTTACGCAGCACGTTTACGCTTCCACAAGAACCAATGAGGTTCATTCTCGTGTTGCGCAGCACGTTTACGCTTCCACAAGAACCAGTGAGGTTCATTCTCGTGTTACGCAGCACGTTTGAGCTTCCACAAGAACCAGTGAGGTTTATTCTCATGTTACGCAGCACGTTTGAGCTTCCACAAGAACCAATGAGGTTCATTCTCATGTTACGCAGCACGTTTGAGCTTCCACAAGAACCAATGAGGTTCATTCTCATGTTACGCAGCACATTTACGCTTCCACAAGAACCAGTGAGGTTCATTCTCATGTTACGCAGCACGTTTACGCTTCCACAAGAACCAATGAGGTTCATTCTCGTGTTGCGCAGCACGTTTACGCTTCCACAAGAACCAGTGAGGTTCATTCTCGTGTTACGCAGCACGTTTGAGCTTCCACAAGAACCAGTGAGGTTCATTCTCATGTTACGCAGCACGTTTATGCTTCCACAAGAACCAGTGAGGTTTATTCTCGTGTTACGCAGCACGTTTGAGCTTCCACAAGAACCAGTGAGGTTCATTCTCGTGTTACACAGCACGTTTGCGCTTCCACAAGAACCAGTGAGGTTTATTCTCATGTTACGCAGCACGTTTATGCTTCCACAAGAACCAGTGAGGTTCATTCTCATGTTACGCAGCACGTTTGAGCTTCCACAAGAACCAATGAGGTTCATTCTCATGTTACGCAGCACATTTACGCTTCCACAAGAACCAATGAGGTTCATTCTCATGTTACGCAGCACATTTACGCTTCCACAAGAACCAGTGAGGTTCATTCTCATGTTACGCAGCACGTTTACGCTTCCACAAGAACCAGTGAGGTTCATTCTCGTGTTACACAGCACGTTTGCGCTTCCACAAGAACCAGTGAGGTTTATTCTCATGTTACGCAGCACGTTTATGCTTCCACAAGAACCAGTGAGGTTCATTCTCATGTTACGCAGCACGTTTGCGCTTCCACAAGAACCAGTGAGGTTTATTCTCATGTTACGCAGCACGTTTATGCTTCCACAAGAACCAGTGAGGTTCATTCTCATGTTACGCAGCACGTTTGAGCTTCCACAAGAACCAGTGAGGTTCATTCTCATGTTACACAGCATGTTTGAGCTTCCACAAGAACCAGTGAGGTTCATTCTCATGTTACGCAGCACGTTTGCGCTTCCACAAGAACCAGTGAGGTTCATTCTCATGTTACGCAGCACGTTTGAGCTTCCACAAGAACCAGTGAGGTTCATTCTCATGTTACGCAGCACGTTTGAGCTTCCACAAGAACCAATGAGGTTCATTCTCATGTTACGCAGCACATTTACGCTTCCACAAGAACCAATGAGGTTCATTCTCATGTTACGCAGCACATTTACGCTTCCACAAGAACCAGTGAGGTTCATTCTCATGTTACGCAGCACGTTTACGCTTCCACAAGAACCAATGAGGTTCATTCTCGTGTTACGCAGCACGTTTACGCTTCCACAAGAACCAGTGAGGTTCATTCTCATGTTACGCAGCACGTTTACGCTTCCACAAGAACCAGTGAGGTTCATTCTCGTGTTACGCAGCACGTTTGAGCTTCCACAAGAACCAGTGAGGTTCATTCTCATGTTACGCAGCACGTTTATGCTTCCACAAGAACCAGTGAGGTTTATTCTCGTGTTACACAGCATGTTTGAGCTTCCACAAGAACCAGTGAGGTTTATTCTCATGTTACGCAGCACGTTTATGCTTCCACAAGAACCAGTGAGGTTCATTCTCATGTTACGCAGCACGTTTGAGCTTCAGCACGAACTAATGAGGTTCATTCTCATGTTACGCAGCACGTTTGAGCTTCAGCACGAACTAATGAGGTTCATTCTCATGTTATGCAGCATGTTTGAGCTTCCGTGAGAACCAGTGAGGTTCATTCTCATGTTGTGCTGTACGTTTGAGCTTCTGTAAGAACCAATTAAGTTCATTCTCATGTTATGCTGCACATTTTAACTTCTGTAAGAACCAATGAGGTTTATTCTCGTGTTACGCATCACGTTTGAACTTCTGTAAGAACCAATGAGGTTTATTCTCGTGTTACGCATCACGTTTGAGCTTCTGTAAAAACCAATGAGGTTTATTCTCGTGTCACGCATCACATTTGAGCTTCTGCAAGAACTAATGAGTTTCATTCTTGTGTTACGCAGCACATTTGAGCTTCTGGAATTTTTTACTTAACCACTCAATTCTTATGGATTAGTTTTACAATCTCTTTAGGAACTTTTTGAAGTGTCAAACTGTCATTTGCATAGCTGTCTATGAAGGGGCAGGAAGCTTAATTTATGTTCAGAAGATGAATGAAAGTCTTAAGGGTTTGGAACAACATGAGGCTGAGTAAATTATGGGCGAATTAAATTTGTTTTGCTTAATTAATAACCCTTTAACAGTTAATTTTCTCTTAGCCTTTCTCCTCTTAATAAGAAGGCGACGCACGCACGCACGCACACACACACACACACACACACACACACACACACACACACACACACACACACACACACACACACACACACACACCTACTTTAAGTCAACTTTAAGTCAAATTTTTTAATACAGGGTATTTCAAAGCAGCTTCACAGAAACAGACAAAATTCTAAAATGATGAGGACTTTTCAACAGTTTCTGCTGTAAAGCAGCTGTAATAAAGACAGTTGTCATTTTTCAACTCAGTGTAAATCAATGTTGATTCAATTTAGTTCAAAAACGAGTGTCACTGTTGCAGTTCATCAATGGGTTCAATTCAGTTATAAAGCAGCTCAACAGAAGACAATAGTGCCAATATTCAGATCAATTTAGTTTATTTTGCAAAGTTCATCAATTATGAAGTGTTTGATGCATTAGAGCAGCTCAACAGAAGATAAGAGGATGATTATTCATTTTATGTCAGTTCAATGTTGATTTAATTTAGTTAAATGTTGCTAAATTCACTAATTATTAAATTAATTCAATTCAGCTATAAAGCAGAAGACAACAGTGTCATTATTCAGCTCAATTCAGTTCAAGTTTTGTTCTAATTCGATAGTGTTAGTGCAGTCAAATCGATTATATTCTGGAATGTCTTTTAAGCCCCAACTGAGGATACATATTGGATGTACAGTGTCTACTGTAGCTTCTGCCTTATCTCACATTATACTGTCTTACACACGTAAACAGTGCAAGCAGTCGCCTGCAGTTTTCAGCTACATGAAGGCTGCACTGCAGAAGGTGTTTATTTTGCAACAGCTTTCACAGTTTCCTAGGAACCAGAGGCTATTTAAGACACACAACATTTCTTTCATGTATTCAGCATTGCTAACATTTGCTTTCTTTCAGACATACTTTTCTTTTTTTTGTCTGTGTGGAAAAGTTCATAATCTAATTCCAGGTAAAACAATGTTCAGCCGTAAGCATTAGCAAGGTTACGTGTTGAAAAAGCTCTTAGCTAATGGTTTTGAGATTGCCTCCTGAGATCTGACACCACACTGTAGTACTTTGCAGGGAATAAAAATTCTTCTTATTTAAAATAAGAAATATGGTTAAAAAAAAGGTCTATAATGCCTGAAGAAAGCTATTTGTTAGCATTCCCATTCAGCTTGTGCAGCATATATACGAGTTGACGTGCCATCTTGAAGTTATTGAGGCAAAGACACTGAGTGATATTAAACATTTATTCACATCATTATTTGTTGCCTCCTTCACACACCAGCATTGTATTACAGTTACTTTAAAAACAGCTATTAACTTGCTTTAGTGGATTACCAATTTAATTTTCATTTCAACACAATTCTGTAGATATTCAGTTTGTAACCTTCTCCATACGGTCTCATTACATTTCACCAATGTTCCACCATAATTAGAGGCATGTTATTTATAGAAAACCATTAATGGGGATTGTCTTTTACTCCTGAATAATAAGACTGATAGAAATGTGCTTGCATTTTATTGGTGGACCTTTAAATAACGAGAGCATGCATGTTCTCCTGGACATCTGTACATAAAAAGTCAAGGTCATTTACAAACATCAAATGAGCAGTAAAGTGAAGATAATCAAAGGATTCATCTATAGGAGAGGACACTTTATTGTAAAGATGGCACTGGGAGAAATTCTTGACACAATCAGATGGAAAACACCATGTGTCTTTTTTTGTACTGCCTGCAGGCTACTATAATCATAATACGAATGCACACTATTTTTGTCGTGACTCGCTTGTGACGGAGAATTAAGCACTCTGCAATGTGTTATAATGCTTAATATTTTTTAACCCCAGTAAATTAATAAATTCACGTGTTCATTCAAGCTCAGAGGATCTCCCAGTCTTGTGACTTGTTAACTTGAGACTGATCAGTTCAATTCATAAATTAATTATTCAGTAAATTAACAGGTTAAATTAAAATAATCAGTTTGTTCACGGACGTTATATCTCACAATTCTGACTTTATATCTCACAATTGTGACATTATATCTTGCAATTCTGACTTTATATCTCACAATTGTGACATTATATCTTGCAATTCTGACTTTATATCTCACAATTCTGACTTTATAACTCACAATTCTGACTTTATAACTCATAATTCTGACTTTATATCTCAAAATTGTGACATTATATCTTGCAATTCTGACTTTATAACTCACAATTCTGACTTTATAACTCACAATTCTGACTTTATATCTCACAATTCTGACTTTATAACTCATAATTCTGACTTTATATCTCAAAATTGTGACATTATATCTTGCAATTCTGACTTTATAACTCACAATTCTGACTTTATATCTCACAATTCTGACTTTATAACTCACAATTCTGACGTTATATCTCACAATTCTGACTTTATAACTCACAATTCTTACTTTATAACTCACAATTCTTACTTTATAACTCGCAATTCTGACTTTATATCTCACAATTCTGACTTTATAACTCACAATTCTGACTATAACTTGCAATTGTGACTTTATATCATGCTATTCTGATTTTGTAACTCGCAATTCCGAGAAAAATGTAAACTCGTAAATGTGAGAGAAAGTGTTTGTTATCTTTTAAAAATGTTATTCGGTGGTGTGGTGAAAACAAGCTTTCATACTACACAGTGCAATGCGCAGAAATAGAAAATGTTATTGTAGTTTAGACAAAAACTATATCACTTATCACAGCTGATTAAGATTAAATAATTAAATGACACTATTTGCAACCTATTTGGGTTCACCTGACACATGCACCTTTCTTTATCCCTACAGACAAAATATGTTTGGTATATATGTCTAAAAGTTGTTGTCAATTTGTCTCTATACAGGAGGTATTTAACCCTGAATATAGCACATGTGAATGGCATAGCCTTGAACACATTCTGCTTTCAATTTAGCATACAAATCCCTTGCATCCATTAGGTATGTGCTCACTCCACTGAAACTGTACTTTGTGCTTGCTAAATGCACAAGTGAAAAGGTTAACATGGATTGGCAACTATTCAAACTGCAGTAAAATTCAATGAATTTTCATTTGGTTCTCTAAACTTCTTATGATTAGGATGTATCTGAGTTAAAGAAAGGAAATCAAAACATGACAAGGTGGGGAAAAGGGTAAAGGCAATCCTGAGTCTGTATTTTCATCAGTGCAAGTTTGAATGAATAACAATGAATAGCAAAGTCGGTTCCAAAATTTGGGAGAAGGGCTGCACCAACAGCAAGCAACAAAATGATGTCGCTTTTCTTTATATTATACCCTGTTTTGTACAAAATCTATTTGGAATCACACTTATCCTAACGGATAAGGCAGTCCTAAAATACTTTGCGATTACCTAATTTATGTAGCGAATTAGCTCGGGGAAATATTAAAGCGTCACTGTGTAACTTTTTTAATGTTTATTCTTAGCTAAAAACACTTAGTTCTTTCAAAAATATGTGCTCATTAATGTATATTTACTTCTTTCAAGTAATAAAGTATTCTCGTAAGTTTATAATATGCCATTGAAAATACATACGGGTGAGGGGTTCGAATGCCGGTCGCCATGTTGCCCCTCCAACTTGAAAGTACATAAATTCAACATAAACCTGTAAATTCAAGCTTCGCCTTTCACATTTTAACACTCGATGGTACTCATGGACGCGGTCGAACTGGAAGCTATGTTAATCTTGAACTAAATCGGCCACCGTAGGAGTTAAAACGAAATCGGAATTGAGAGGAACAGAAACTAATTGTAATAAGGAATGTAGATGGGAAGGAAGGAGGCGGGAACCGGCGAATGTTTCACAAACTTTAATTCAAAATAAATAAACAAAACGAAAGTAAAACCGCGGGCAGCCCCTCACGGACGACTGCCCGCAAATACCCACAAAATAAAACGTGGGTAGCCCCTCACGGATGACTGCCCACAAACACATAATAACACGTTAACAAAACTCAACATAAATTCCAGGCCTGGTCCTCTCTCCTCTTCCGCTGCCTTCGCTCCTACTTTTATGCTCCCGTCCCTTGGCCGCGAGACGAGACCAGTGCGTCACGCAGCATGTACTCATTACCATTCGTCACCGGCCGCTCTCACGGTCTCTCGCCACGCTGCTTGCCACACCACATACCCCCATCGCCCCTCGCAGGCCGGGGGGCACTCCCGAGACTGCGCTCTACTAACCCCCCCCCGGCACAGCGGCCGCGGCACCTGGGGGTAAGGACAGAGAGGCGAGAGAAATGGAGACGGGAGCACGGAGCTACAGAACGAGAGAGGGGAGAGAGGGAAAAAGAAAGAAAGAAAAAAATAAATAAATCTGGTCGGGTTCCCCGACACACTGCCGCTCGGTCCTCACCAGCCGAGAGGGTCTTCCTCGAGGTGCTATGCGATGGTGCTGGACGCCCGGTGGACAGCCCGATCCTCCTCCGCCCCCTGGCAGCCGGCGATGGCTCCTCCGATTGAGGGCAGTCGGCAGCGAGCTCCGGGTTCCCCGCTCCTCCCCGTTCCGGCGGACAACAGCAGGCTCCGGCCCACGGCGAACGCCGGCAACTCCTCCGCTCCCTCCAGGACGGCCGCCACCCCACCTCGACCCAGGGGCACGGCAGCGAGCTCTCCGTCCCACCGGTCTTCACTCGCTCCAGCACCAACGCCTCGGGCAGCCACTCGCGGTCTTTCCTCATCCGCGCTGCCCGAACTCCTCAGCACCGCGATCCATCTCAGCAGCGAGGGCTCTCCGACAGCGCATCCCTTCTTCCTCCCGGCTTCGGCACCAATGTAATAAGGTTTGTAGATGGGAAGGAAGGAGGCGGGAACCGGCGAACGTTCAACAAACTTTAATATACAAATAAATAAACAAAACAAAAGTAAAACCGCGGGCAGCCCCTGACGGACAACTGCCCGCAAATACCCACAAAATAAAACGTGGGCAGTCCCTCACAAACATAATAAAAATTAAACAAAACTCAACATAAATTCCAGGCCTGGTCCTCTCTCCTCTTTCGCTGCCTTCGCTCCTACTTTTATGCTCCCGTCCCTTGGCCGCGAGACGACACCGGTGCGTCACGCAGCTGGTACTCATTACCACTCGTCACCGGCCGCTCTCGGGGCCCCTCGCCACGCTGCTTGCCACACCACACTAATATTCACTGGATGGTCACATACCTTTTTACCTCTAGATGGGGGAAAATATCACACAGTGTAGCTTAAATAATATTAATAATTATGATTATGAATATTTTAATCAGTTAATGAGATTAACTTGATGTAGCTACATTAACATTACAATCAATCAATCAGTCAATCAATCAATCAGTCAATCAATCAATCAATCAATCAATCAATCAATCAATCAATCAATCAATCAATCAATCAATCAATCAATCAATCAATCAATCAATCAACCAACCAACCAATCAACCAACCAACCAACCAACCAATCAATCAATCAATCCAAACAATCCAAACAAAACAATCCAATCCAATCAAAACAATCCAATCAAAACAATCCAATCAAAAAATCCAATCAATTAATCAATCAACCAACCAACCAATCAATCAATCAGCCAATCAACCAACCAGCCTACCAATCCATCAATCAACCAACCAACCAACCAACCAACCAACCAACCAACCAGCCAATCAATCAATCAATCAATCAATCAATCAATCAATCAATCAATCAATCAATCAATCAATCAATCAATCAATCAATCAATCAATCAATCAACCAACCAACCAGCCAACCAATCCATCCATAAATCAATCAATCAATCAATCAATCAATCAATCAATCAATCAATCAATCAATCAATCAATCAATCAATCAATCAATCAATCAGTATTCATTATTAATTAATTCTAACATTTGTATTATTCTCTCTGTGATAAACATTGTCAACACGTGAACCAAGAAGCTAATAAACGCACAATTACGATGGCATATGGTTTATGTGTGTTTTGCAAGAAATCTGGTGTATTTTCATATGGATAAAGAATGTTTCCAGTATACATGGTAAGCAGGTGTAGTGATTAGCTCCATATAAAATGCTAAATAAAACATTTTAACATTATTGAACATCACAGAAACCCACATTATATATCGATCAGAAGTAAATACAAACACTTGCTGGCTGTTAAAAGGGATATCCTGGTGTTAAGACTTATAGCTATATATAAATTGCTATAAAATGGCGCCGCCCATTGTCCAAATATGTAATGGATTTTTTTAAATAACGTAAATCTTTCATGGGTATATTCTAGATATTTCAGTAAGAGACATTATTTATGTTATATTAAGTCATACAAGTCTTAACACCAGGGGATCCTTTTAAAGGGAGTTTGGAGTTAAAGTGTAATATTAATCTTTTAAATTGTGTTATGTAGCTTAATGATAACAGTAGTTCTAATGCACCTGTCATGCCAGGAGCTATATTCTATTTCACAATCTATTTCACATAAGGTACCCAGAGCAGGCTTTTTTGTTCGTTTGTTTGCTAGAAAGACTTCAGATAATAGATTTTAATGTAAAGTGGGATGAATGTGGGATGATGGGCAATCCAAAATGCATAAATAGACCATAATGGCGGAATAAAAAACAATAGAGTTACTATAAAAGAATAATGAGGATTAAGTCCTTCATGACAGATGTGTGAAAAGTTCATTGTGTGTATGTACTGGGCAGTTGGAAGACTAGTTGGAATACTGTTTTACAGGGCAATGGGGTTAAGCAACAATTTGTTTGCAGGTAGGGAGTCAGAACAAAATATGTATTGTTCAAAAAATGTAATAATTCAATCATGAACATGACTAAACTAATATAAAAGCATACATGCAAATCACACATACATGGTAAGATTTGAAGTGAGCGAATAAAAAACTGGATCGGAAACAAAGGAATGAAACTATGGAAATAGTTTTATCATTGACTACAATCTCTATTGTCTGAACAAAGGGGTTTACAGTTTTTACTAACTACACAGCTATTTGTATATCGTACGTTACTTACATTTAGCCTAAAAATCTTGATAGTTCAGTCCGATGGTGTTGAAGTTACAATTGATTTCTCGAGGTTGAGGGAGTTGCACATGGCCTGGGGTGTTGGGCCATGTGGTGGGATTCCTGACTCACACATGCACATAGCTTGATGTGTGTGTAGGCCTTACAGCCTGGCCATGCAAAAATAATTATTAATTAAGTTAGATACATAGGATACTTAGAAGGTATGTAGACAACAGACAGTGAGACTTGCTGATATAACTCTACTGTCTCTGTCTTTATAGGTTCTTGAGAATATGGAAGAAATAAAAATGAAGGAGATGCAGATATTTGAGCATAAGAAGAGAATTGCAGAAGCTGAAACAAAACTGAAGCAGCAACAGAATCTCTATGAGGACGCCAGGACAGAGAGGGACCTCTTCAGCAAGAACCTGATTGAGGCCAAGGTAAGTGTGTATTTGTGTGTATGTAGACCTTCAGGGAGCATGAGAGCAGGCATAGAGGCCAGTAGATCCATGGGATCACTTCTTTAAGAAATACGCCCCATGGAAACTTGTGTGTAGTTGAACATTAATCTTTGTCCAGGAATCCGCCCCTTATGCATGAGTAGGAAATAGTAGGTAACCTCCCTGCTGTGCGGACTTAGGCTTGAAATTCTACAAAAGAACATGAATGCAGAAGCTTCTAGCTGTGCAAAAATCATTTTCACGCATCGAAGCATTTCAAAATTTGTCAGAATACAATTTATAATGCAACACAAGTTGCATTCTCAGCATTGCTACAAGGAACTCTATAGTGGGGTCAGTTTTCACTTTCAGGCCCAACTGTCATGGTGGAGCAACAGTTTGAAAAGAATCTTATTGAACAAGTTATTTAAAGTTTCTGGTCTAAGTAGAAGTTTAAATAATTATGTATAAGAAATATACAGTTCAAAACTTTGGAGTTGGTAAGATATTTTGTATGTATTTGTGTCTTTTGCTCACCAAGGCTGCTTTCATTAAAGAAATGCTGCAAAATATAATTACAATTTAAAATAACTCTTTTCTATTTTAATATATATATATATATATATATATATATATATATATATATATATATATATATATATATATATATATATATATATATATATATATATATATATATATTATTTATTTTTTTGCTTTGAAATATAATTTAAAAGCTTGGGCTGCACGATTTGGGGAAAATATGTAATTGCGATTATTCTGGGTAAAATTGCGATTGCGATTTAAAATGTGACTATTGTTATTATTATTTTTTACAAATGAAAAGTGTGTGTATATAACATTTTGTGTTTTTATATTAACGTGACTAATAATAATTATTATGATTATTATTACTGCTAAAAATATTTTTAAAAATAAGAAATATTACCATTACAATAACATTTTCATAATTACAAATAAAAAAGAGTATGTCAGAATAAATATAACAATATAATACTAATACTAATTATTGTTATTATTTTACAGAAAACGTATTTTACAAAAAAAAAAAAAAAATGCTGGGTTACCTATTAATATGCAGAAAGCCTACGACTAAAACACATTAGAAAGGTCTAAGCCTAAGGAGTTATTGTAAAAAAATAAAATAATAATGTGTGTGTGTGTGTGTGTGTGTTGTTTATCTGTGATATCAATTTCTTAAAGTCTGTCTTTAATATGAAATATGAACCTCGTGCATCCACTGTGGGGGGAAAAAACTCCTGTACATTGAAGAAAAACATGGATTGTCCAATAAATTTATATATTTTTTTTAAGTTTAATAAGTTTTAAAATGTATTAAGTATTATTTTATTATTATTGATTACCCAAAAGCTTTTAATTCATACTGAAAGCCAGAGGGCGCCCTCGAGCGGAAAGCTCCACATTTGCCTCAGAGAAGTACTATAAAATAACGCATCGTCTGCCTCACTCTGATGAGAAGCCACATCAGCTCACAAACACTTGACTGATGATATAAAGTGAGGTAAAACATGTTATTAAACCTTGTCTTTTGTTGAACAGGTTTATGAACGCTTCACTAGTTTGTGAAGATGTTTGACTCGTGTTGCTTTTTCAAACGCACGCACGTTATAAGCGACTCAAACTCGCAGTCTTTCAGACGGAGCAGCGTTCATCACAGAGCCGCTCTTCGTTAACACACAGGGTATTTATTTATTTAATGAAAATCTCAGCCTTTGAGCTTTCATAATCGCACGCAAGCCAAATCGCGATTGCGGTTCGATTTCGATTAATCGTGCAGCCCTACTTTGCACTGATCAATGAACTAGACAAATGAGAGAAGCCTTGACAACTGCTGTGAGAAAATGTAAGTGTAAGACTTCTCAAAGATATATTTTTCATGTCTATCAATGACTGTCCTTTGTTGTCAACTTTTTTTTGATGAGCCATTATTGCTCTGCCTCCCCCCCCCATGCCTCCTTTCGTTCACTTCTAGGAAATGAATGCTGAGATGAAACGCAAGGTGAAGAACATGAACAACGACTTTGAACAGCTGAAAGACAGTATCACCGTAAAAGAGGTGGCTTTAGACAAGGAGCGCCAGGAGTTCCAGCGCATAGAGAGAGAGAGGGAAAATCTCAAGGTAACTTGTTTAATTCTCATCTACAATATGTGCATTTTACATGGAGCACTGTAATCCAGAGGTCTTCAACCCTGCTTCTGAGGATCCACTGTCCTGCAGAGTTTAGCTCCAACCCTAATTAAAGACAGTTGAAGCTAATCAAGCTCTTCAGGATCACTTGTTGAAAATACACTGGTAGGTTTGCTGAAGCAGGTTGGACATAAACTTTGCAGGACAGTGAGTCGAAGACCTCTCCTACAATCGGTTTAAAAGTACAATCCGAATGAAAATGCTCCATATAAACACCTCAGTTGGAATAAAAATACCCAAACCTAATGAAATTGTATTTGGTTTGAGAGGGGTGGGATAAGTCTTTCTATAAACCAAACAAAGTAAAAATTCTGCCATGTAAACACGTTGAAACTGATTACTTTGCATCTACATCATCAGGTCAGGGGTGATCAGAATGCGAAATGGCTGTGACAAAATCAAACTGAGTAAATCTGAAACAATGCAATAAATATATACATTTTGAAACTATGCCTACAAATTTACGCTGTTGCTTGATTAAGAGCAACATTTTACATAAAAGTAGCACACAAAAGAAATAATTTTACTCCATGTTGACAGAATAAAAGGCGGCAAAAAGGACATACGCTAATGTGCGCATGTCATTCCCATTGAAAACACCGGGTTATGTAAACACTGCATCGGATTAGATAACATCTCATGTAAACAGTCCCCCAATTCTTTAAATCGCTGTGTTTTTAATTGGAATGACAAAAAAAGTGTGCATGTAAACGTGGCTAATGTCTCATCCTCTTTCTTCTGTATACCTACGTTATAATGCACAGTCAGAGTTTTTACTTAGCATGATGGGATATGTTTTCAGTGAAAAGATTTGTCTGCCTCTTATTGAATGTGACACTGTTGCACGACTTGACAGTCACTGCAAATCATGTTTACTCTACAGTTACATTAAGAAGAGTGGAATCTTTGTCTAGTGACAACTTGAGCGGGCTACACAGTGCAATGTGTAGAAATAGAATATCATTCCAGTTTGGACAAAAACTCTGATTTACTTCACTTATCAGAACTGGTACACACTGTTTATATTAGGTTTAAATAATTAAATTACATGAAAATATAAAATTATCACAAAAAATATGTCATATACCACAATTTCCCACAATTTCTTTTTTGTGATTTAAAAATGGTCAGATACCTCATTAAATTGTCCAGGATTTCAACTACTTTCAATGAACCATTGATGATTGAGTTCATTTTGAGTATTTTCATAATAATAATTATATCCTTTTATATTATTTTTGATCTTTTTGACAATTTTTGTCAATAGTATTTCAATAGAGTGGTATTTGGTTTATATTAATTTTATATACACACACACACACACACACACACACACACACACACACACACACACACACACACACACACACACACACACACACACACACACACACACACACACACACACACACACACAAACACTATACAACAGTTCCGACAGGTTGGCAGGCTGTGCATTACATTTTTATGGCAGTAGGGGGCAGCAATACTGTCTTATCGAGGGAATCAATAGTATTTCGACACCACAGGTTGCCGGTTGGTAGCTGTCATGGAATCCAGCAAAATAACTGGGTCAGATATTGCAGATTCTACCCGACCTAAAAAGCCCTGGTGTAACAGAGGCCAGCTAGTAGTAGTTGCTGTGCGAGTAAAACCTCACTCCTCTGACCTCAAGAGACTGACTGACGCTAGAGGTTGCAGCCTTTAGCCTCCTTGCTAGAGCATCCGACGCTCATGCCGGCGGACCCGGGTTCGAGTCCCGGTCCGAACAAGAGGGGTTACATTGGTGCCGTGACCCGGATGGGAGTGAGGTTTAGGGGGGTGAGTGTAACAGAGGCCAGCTAGTAGTAGTTGCTGTGCTAGTAAAATCTCACTCCTCTGACCTCAAGAGACGCTCTAGCGACTTGCAGCCTTTAGCCTCCTTGTTAGAGCATCCGACTCTCATGCCGGCAGACCTGGGTTCGAGTCCCGGTTCGAACAGAAGGGGTTACACTGGCATCCATCAAAAAACACATTAAAACGCTGATAAATCAACTCCTCAATTTATAGTGTATAAGTCTCATCACCTTACATTGTCAATTGTGCTCGTTCCTGCTGCATGTACTCAAACTGGCAACTCACGTGAGCGTGAAGTCTGAGGAGGAGGGGGCAGGGAAAACTATATTTAGAATTTGGACTACAGTACCCATTTCAGTTTTTTCATTAGCTGTCATGCTTACATACAGCACCTTTAATAAAGCCTGGTTGGTCCATTGGTAGTTTTTTCTAAACTGCATTTGCTGATTTCAATTAATCAACTCTTACTGCATGCTCCAATCAGCATATTTAGTGCCCAAGTCCCACCCCCTATTATCCCGTGAGCAGGGACTTTTTGAGGGGGAATTTTTTTTTTCTTTAGACCCTGATCCCTGCAGTCGAAATGCACCAAGTCAAATCCCTAGTTCCTGGAGAAAGTTGCTGCGGTGGAAATGTGGCTTTAAATAGCAAGGCTGAATATGAATTCTCCCTTTATACTCTCAAATAGGGCATTATTTAAGGGGGCAGCCATTTGTAGTGGTGTCCTAAACCATAGTGGACACTATTGAGTGCACTCATTCAATCCCCTATTGCACCGCAATAACGAGTGTACAGCCGATGTACACTCAACGACTGTCTGAATTCACTCACTCATTTTCATTCACTCCTTCAAGTAAACTTTATTAGTGGGCTAAGGTAGGTAATATGATTGAGGGTTTAGGGGGTAATTCCAGATTCTTTGTCATGAAGTTCTGTCATGAAACTCTAGATGGTGCAGACTAATGGGTCCTTAACCTGCTGACAATTACACCATTAACTACATAAGCTGATTGGTACCTGTTGCATTTGGGGCCAATGAGCTTGCTGCTCAACATTTAAATAATTGGTCAGTCTAAGCTGTAATAGTTTGCAGCAATATCAGCAGCAGCAGCAATAATAAAACATTGTCATATACATCACCATGCTAAACTCATGTTGCCATGATAGAAATACATTTTTTTCTTCTTAATATCCTTCTTTTACTTTTACCTCTTTTGCTGGAAGTTTGATTTTTAAGATTAAATTAGTTTTTTTGTTTTTTGGGGTATACACAGACTGGTCACTGTCTTCATAGGTGCTCATTTGCAGTGCTTGATGTGACCAGACAGCATTAGAAAAGTAACCTTGCATTCATCTTTGAGGAAATATTTTTTCATAATCCTTTCATTATTACTTTCCAGATCTTTGTGCTTATCAAATACAATGGCACGCCTCTTCTCCTTGTCGCAAGCTTTCAATATCACCCTCACAAAGGATAATAATGGAATATCAAATAGGATGGCACAAAAAAAGAGAAAGAAATAAAAGAAAACACAAAAGATCACTTCATATTTTATGACAGAAATATAAATCTGAGTTCAGTGAGGGCTTTGACTCTATGCACTTTCAAATTCAACATCCAACATGAAAGACTTAATGAATATGCAATGATTTTTGGTGGTTATTGGAGTTGTAAATTATACATGACCTTGTTCTGAGAAATAGAGTGAGGGGTGTGGTTGAATGGGTGGTAGGTCAGAGAGAGGAAAAACAAAGAGAGAGAAAGCCTAACTGAATGATTGACCAGAAGTGATCTGATGTGATTTATGGAATATTTCTCATTAAAATAAATACATAAATATGTAAGCATCAATGTTACTCATATAGGCGTCATAGGTTCAGGAAAAAAAATATATAAATTTTTTGTATTAAGTATTAGCTAAAGGGGTCAAAATAATCTATATGCATTTCCTATGAAAAGTTTACTCATCATGATATCTATTGCCAAGGAGGGCTCTAGTTCATGGCCAGAGACCAGGGAGGGCTCCAGCCTGTGACCAGAGTCCAGAGAGGGCTCCAGCCCATGACCAGAGCCCAGAGAGGGCTACAGCCTGTGACGAGAGTCTATAGAGGGCTAGAGCCTGTAACCAGAGTCCAGAGAGGGCTCCAGCCTGTGACCAGAGTCCAGGGAGGGCTCCAGCCCGAGACCAGAGTCCAAGGAGGGCCCCAGCCTGTGACCAGAGTGCAGGGAGGGCTTCAGCCCATGACCAGAGCCCAGAGAGGGCTACAGCCTGTGACGAGAGTCTATAGAGGGCTAGAGCCTGTAACCAGAGTCCAGAGAGGGCTCCAGCCTGTGACCAGAGTCCAGGGAGGGCTCCAGCCCGAGACCAGAGTCCAAGGAGGGTCCCAGCCTGTGACCAGAGTCCAGAGAGGGCTCCAGCCCATGACCAGAGCCCAGAGAGGGCTACAGCCTGTGACGAGAGTCTATAGAGGGCTAGAGCCTGTAACCAGAGTCCAGAGAGGGCTCCAGCCTGTGACCAGAGTCCAGGGAGGGCTCCAGCCCGAGACCAGAGTCCAAGGAGGGCCCCAGCCTGTGACCAGAGTCCAGGGAGGGCTCCAGCCCATGACCAGAGCCCAGAGAGGGCTACAGCCTGTGACGAGAGTCTATAGAGGGCTAGAGCCTGTAACCAGAGTCCAGAGAGGGCTCCAGCCTGTGACCAGAGTCCAGGGAGGGCTCCAGCCCGAGACCAGAGTCCAAGGAGGGCCCCAGCCTGTGACCAGAGTCCAGGGAGGGCTCCAGCCCATGACCAGAGTCCAGACAGGGCTCCAGCCTGTGACCAGAGTCCAGACAGGGCTCCAGCCCATGACCAGAGCCCAGAGAGGGCTACAGCCTGTGACGAGAGTCTAGAGAGGGCTAGAGCCTGTAACCAGAGTCCAGAGAGGGCTCCAGTCTGTGACCAGAGTCCAGAGAGGGCTCCAGCCAATGACCAGAGTCCAGGGAGGGCTTCAGCCAATAACCCGAGTCCAGAGAGGGCTCTAGCCCGTGACCAGAGACTAGAGAGGGCTCCAGCCTGTGACTGGAGTCCAGGGAGGGCTCCAGCCTGTGATGAGAGTCTAGAGAGGACTCCTTCTCCTGTCTCTACCATCCACAGAGTCCAGAGAGGGCTCCAGGCCGTTACCAGAGTCCAGGGAGGACTCCAGCCTATGACCAGAGTCCAGAGAGGGATCTAGCCCGTTACCAGAGTCCAGGGAGGGCTCTGGGCTGTGACCAGAGTCCAGGGATGACTACAGCCAATGACCAGAGTCCAAAGAGGGCTCCAGCCCATGGCCATAGTCCAGAGAGGGCTCCAGCCCGTGACCGAGACCACAGAGGCTGGCCCTGAAGGGTCTGTGCCACCTTTGCTCCCTGAACTATCTGAGCCACCATGGCTCCCTGAGCTTCTGGCACCTCCATGGTCTCCTGAGCTTCTGGAGTCTCTGTGGTCTCCTGAGCTGCTGATGCTGCCGTGGTCCCCTGTAGCACTGGCACCCCCAGGCTTCCCAGCCAGTTGGAAGAGCTTAATCCTCCAGGACTCCAGGACCTCCAGACTTTTATGCAGCACTATGCCTTTACACAGAATTTTGTGCAGACAGAGAGCTGCTTTGTAGCAGCCTTTACTCAGCTGTTCTAAAGATTTTTCTGTTTCCCTAACACCACATTAGTTTGATGAAAAGATTTAAGATTTAAGGTCTGGAAAATGAATGGATGGCTGATTCAGTTGTGGGCGCCATCTTCTGGCGAGGCATGGAAATTCATTCAGTGCGACCATCACAGTGCATTATGGGTATTCTCTAGCCATTGAGTGTACATTGGTTGTACTATGGTTTTGGACACCACTACAAATGGCTGTCCCCTCAAATAGTTGCCTATTTAAGGGTATGGGGGAGCCACTGGAAGGCAAGCCTGCAACCTTTAACTAATATCAATGGAAGAGAGGTACTACTATGCTGAAAAAAACAGCTTTTGTAAGGAAATAGCTTATTTAATTTGCTAATCTTCAACATGTTTTACACCTGAACAATACTTTCTTTGGGAACTATATGTAGATGTTACCTTGATTAAATTGTTGTTTTTATACGGCAAACAGGTAGGACTCATTTTTACGGCATTATCACCAGCAAATGTGTAGTAGTATTTAATAATAGACGTGCAAAATTAAGTGATATTGTATATTGTCTAAAGAAAATAAACAATATTGATGCCTTCTTTATTTGGCTTTAAGATTTTACCAATTATAATAAGACCTAAATGACTATGCCATGCACTATGTGATGCTGACTTAATACATTTAATGACAAAAGAGAAAATGAATAATTATAAATATTGTATTATATTGTTGTTTAAAGAAAAAGTAAATAATGTTGCGTTCTTTCTATGGCTTCCAGGTTTAATTTGTAAAAATAAATGACCACTGACTATGTATGATAAGATTAGGCATGACTGCGTATGTCTAATAATGATATAACACTTTTTAATAATTGATTAAAACAAAATATAAAGATTTTAATAAGTAAATGTATTCTTATGGGTTCCAGATTTCAACAATTCAATTTGTTACTGCTAAGTATATAAATTAAGTTTTTATTTTATTTTTATTTTATGAACAGATTCAAATCTAGGCAAGGCAAGGCAAGGCAAGGCAAGTTTATTTGTATAGCACATCTCATACCCAATGGCAATTCAAAGTGCTTTACATAGAAATTAATTACAACAGTGGTAACAAATGCATGAGAAAAAAAAAGAATACCATATGGACGAATTAAAAAATTAAAAACAAGCATAGTTAAAACATTTGTAAAGATAATAATAATAAGAAAATAATAATAATAATAATAATAATAATAATAATAATAATAATAATAATAATAATATTAATAATAATAAAATAAGATAAAATAAAATAAAATAAAATGGTCAGATCCACAATAATGGTCTGATATATATATATATATATATATATATATATATATATATATATATATATATATATATATATATATATATATATATATATATATATATATATATATATATATATATATACATTTTTCAGTTTACAGCCTACATACATGTACAATCTTTAATAGAACACCTCTCCTTCATTCCTTTCTCAAACACGTTCATAACATACATTTTAATCACTATTCCCTGATTTTTACTCAGGAACCTTCTTGTTAAACCCAATCTCACTCATCATACCCACACAGATTTACACATACTCAAACCTTATTGTCAAACTTACTATTTCCATCAAACCCAGTTTTCACTCATCATATTTAACTCAAATGAACATATAAAATAACAATAACCAAAGATAAGAACAAAGGTAAACTAAAACAATTATAAAAAGAATAAATGTTTACTAGCGATATAACAATAAAATATAGAGCATTATTCACAAGACAAACGTGCTAATCCACAAGGAACTGTGTGTAATGTAAACTGTAACTGACTGTCATAAAACTCTGAACATGTGCCACTGATGTCACTAGCAATACCCAGCGGTGGCCAAAATTATTAGAACATTTGGCATCTGGGAGTCATCTTATCGGGCTTGGATTTATTTTCCAAGAGGACAATGATCCAAAACAACCCGAGCACATTTGGGGTGAGTTGGAAAATAAACTGGACAGATTTATTGTGCATTTAAAAGAAAGCCTTTGGCTTCAGTTGCAGAAGGCAGGAGATAACATTAGTGTTGAAGTTCTCAGAGGAAATATATTGACACTATGCCAGAGAGATGTGCTGCTCTGATTGCTGCAAAAGGTGGACATACAAAATATTACAGTTTAAAGCAGATAAAAATAGTATGACTCACTTTGTCCTATATTTTGATGGTCAGAGCAACCGTCTGCATGTTTCATGAACATTATGAAATAAAATCATGTTTTGGAGGCAAAAAATAAAATAAATAAATCTATATTTTCAGATCTGTCAAGTGTTCTAATCATTTTAGCCACCACTGTATGATAGGCTGAGGTACCTCACATGGTCCAAGTTAGCTGTTGCGCATTTTCCAATGCAAGAGCCACAGACCCTCTCATCTTCAAATAATACGTCAATCTCAGACATCCAAAATGTGCAGTGGTGGGGGTCCCCAGGACAGGTTTAAAAAGCACTGCTCTAGATTTCCTTTAGGTATGTTGTGTCATGCATTCCTGTTTTTTTTTTTTTGGGTAATGCATTAGTGTTAAACATGGTTTTGAAAAAATTAAACAAAGAAGCCAACATTGTTTTGGATCCAATTCTATGTTAATATCTGTGTCCATCAGCCTGAACAGATTGTTTCAGAGTGTGGACCAGTGGTCCGAACAGATGGTTTCAGACTGAAAGGCTCCTCCACACATGGGGTGGAGTGTTGTGGAGTTCTGGATGACAAGGGTGGAAAATTTCGACTTGCAGATCACAGACTTATGAGCTGTCTCAATAAATATAGATCTATGGACAACTGTCAGTCTTTTTTGAGTTATCCAAACACTGTCTTGGGAAGCATAAATGCTCTTGAATAGTCTCTCCTGGTAAGGATGTTAAAGATCCTTAAAAGCTAATTTGGGTTGAAATATAGTCTGTGCATTTGTAAGTAACTTGACAGAAAGATTCATTAATAAAAGAAAATGGGTCTCAAGGGCTGGTGGGCAGCTACCCAACCTTGAGCAGCTTTCCCAGCATGCCACAGGAGGTGCTGTCTGGCGCCCCGACTGGTGAGCAGGAAGCATGATGGCTCTGATGTTCACCTCTCCTTTGAACCATGAAGTGTAAAGGCAAGACACCCAATGGAAGAGAAAAGAGACAGAAGACCAAAAGATGCACTGAAGACTGAAACATTGGGAAACTTTACAAAGCAAATTAAAGTCTGTGAACTCAATGCTGACACTCTCATGGTAGACATCAACGTAATCTTTGGAGAGCACGCTTCACCCTTGCTAATCAAAGTAAGAGGCATGCTTGAGCCGAGCTCAGCACTCCCTCTGTTTAGATTCCTGTTCTAATGAAGGAAAGCCACAGAGAACAGTAGAAAAAGACCAGTCGTCATCAGAAACAGAAGAGCACTTGCAATTACTTCCAGAGGACTGGAATTTCAGAGAAAGTCCTTTGGTAAAAATTCAACCGTTCCACGCAGGAAGTTAATTCATCATCATGAAGACTGAGTCATAAAGATCTGTACATCCTGCAATAGAAATAACATTCAAACTATCAATAGGAAATAAATTATTCAATTCAAAAGTTTGGGGTTGGTAAGCTGTTTTAATGTATTTGTCTCTTGTGCTCATCAAGGATGCATTTGTTCTATTAAAAACGCATTAAAACAGAAATATTGTGAAATATTATTATAATTTAAAACAAGTTATTATATTTATTATATAATAATTTTATTCAGAGCATCTTTTTATTTGCTAAAAGTCAATGGGATGCTAAAAAAAGCAATGCAAAACGTTTAGTGCCATGGGGCATACACTTTCATGCATTTTGACTTATTTAAACTGTTAAAGAGTTAGATTCTCATGCTACACATGGCACAAATGTAAAGAAATTAGCTGGATGTACGCTGTAGCTGTATTTCTGTGCCAAATACACTCCTAATTCTACTTCTACCTGATGAGTGTGTGCGCACATCAACCAGAGCGAGAGCAAGAGCTTGACCATCTACGAGTTTCGTTCCGGTTACCGAAGCCGTTGGCAGCGCTCTTAATTTGTTTTTAGACCATTCAACAATGTCACTAAAGAATTGTGTGCTTTTGGTTGTGAGGGAAAGATAACCTTGTTCAGCTTCCCAAATAACCCAGCGTTAAGGAAACAGTGGATGCAGTTTCTTTTTTTAGAGCAGCAACGGAATTGTGCAAGTGTGTGTGTGTGTGTTTGTTCCTGGTCATGAGCAGTGTTGGGCAGTAGTGAGTTATAAGTAGCGACGCTAATAGCTTAACTACATTTTTCAGTAGCTTGTCAGTAGCTCAGTTACTTTTAAAACAGTGTAGCTTTTCCAGTAGCTAACAACATTATACAACAAGTAGCGGAGTAGCGCGACCAAAAGCTACATTCCCTTTTTGGGTTCTGAATCTGACGACCAATGAGAACGAGCCTGTAAGGAGCGGTGATGAGCGGTGTGAGGGACACTCAATAATCCTATGCAGTCGCGCTTCATTCATGTGCTGCTCAGCGTCAGCGGTAAAACAACATTGTAAATAAACCAAAACTCAGCAGGCTACTTGCCTCATAGACATGAGATATATCATGTGTAGGCTATATAAAGCATGAAATGTACACTTTTAAACGTAACCATTCAAAATATTCACATCGGTTCTGTTCATTATGCTGCGCTCCATCACTGCATGTGCTGTGAGTTTAACCTGCATTTTAGACTAATCCTTACTGGAGTGACCCGCTTTGCGTACGGTAGGCTACAGCATTTTCACCCCTTGTCCCGCACGTCGCAATATTGAGAAAATGTCCCACATTTCCATCAGTCTGTTCGTTTTTAATGATCATATTAATCAATACATCTGTTCTGAAAACTACTGGATAATTCGGTAAATTGGTTATATTGTTGATATAATATAAATGTATATATAAAACTGTCAATAAACTAATTTCATGTTGATTTATATTTTATTTGTTCATTATTTATTTTGTTGGGTTTTAGTTGGACTTGGTCAGAACTCTTTCAAAAATAGTTTATCTACATGATGCCTGCTGCCTTTGGGCTCAGTGAAGTTGAATTTAAATACATGTTTAATAAAGACATATTATGTTAAATTGTGATGGTATTTCCTGGTAGGGACTAAAGAAAAAAAATATTTTTATCAGCTGAAAGGCAAAATACAAATGTTTTTATTAACTTAGACATTATATAACAGTTTCAGGTTATGTTTTAGTGTTGGTCACATTTCTCACATTGTCCCACACAAACTTAGTATCGTCCCACATTTGGTTTGTTTGATGGTGGTAAACCTAATCCTGACTCCTGAATATTTAATTTAAGTTGCATAGATTTTATTCTTGCACTGATGTTAAATTTTTAGCCATGTTGCACTTTGACAGTCAGTTTGAGATATAGGCTATATTAGATTAGTGTGTTTATTGTATCAATTATTTAAATGATTCTGACAGTTTTTGCCTTTGAAATGACTGGGGGAAAAAGTGTCCCAATTCAACCTGAATTCACACTATACTCTTTGAAATCAATTACATTGCATTATATTGCTTGAAAACATCAATAGTATAAATTATTTATTAATTATTCAAAGTTATTTGTCATTGTAAAAAAAAGAAAGAAAGTAGTTTCAATGTAGCTAGCTACTTTTTGATTGTAGCTTGTAGTGTAGCTAACTACTTTTTCAAAATGGTAGCTTGAATGTAACTTAACTACTTTAACTTACAAAGCTACAGTTTCAGAGTAGCTCCCCAACACTGGTCATAAGTCGAAACCGCAGGCAGACCGCATGACTGAAACTGCATCAAATGTCAGTATTTGTTGGCAATCAGTGTGTAAATGCATATAATGTAAACAACATGAATATGCATAGTGGGACCCACTTTATATTAGGTGTCCTTAACTACTATGTACTAACATTGTTATTAATAATTTAATACAATGCACTTATTGTGTACATACATGTTTTTACATTGTACTTACATAAAAAAATACCTGCATGTAATTACGTCTGTAATTAATTTCTGTAGTTACATTTGTAATTACACAGTTGGCACTTCCCTTACACCTAAACCTACCCTTAAACTTACCCACACCACCACACCTGTCCCTAACTCTACCCGTATCTCACCTCAATATCAGCAAAAGTGTTTTGCAATACAATTTGAACACAGTAAGTACATTGTACTTAAGGCCACCTAGTGGGGCCGCATAGTGAATTGAAAGTTATCCAGGGATAGTCTACTGCCATTATTTATTGTGTGTGTCATAGGTGCGTGTGTGCTTGTGACTCTTTAGTTCTGCCCGCTGCACGCCTCCATGGGTTTGGAATTTCTGAAAGAATTTGTAAAGCATATAAATATGATAAAACTAAAGACTCTTTGGGATATGCAGTATGCACTACTACTCTATAGGTACTGAAGATTAACATGAGATTGGCAGAATCTGTGTGTGTTATGTACCCTTAATTGCGTCAGGACAACAGGTGTTACGAAGTCTGGCACAGTTTTAGTATTGATTAGACAACAGTAGCGATGCCGTTTTATCTATCTGAATAAGATCTAGCAACATTAGGGTCTATTAAGGAAAAAATAATAACTTAAAAACTAAAATGAGAGGAAGTAAATTCACAATTAACACTTTTCATGTAATTGCATAATGTAATTGCATATAATAATGTCATTTTGCCATGTGTATAAAGTTACATGAAAACCTTACTTATTTTTCCTGTAATCAGAGTATAATTTTTTCAGGTATCTCTGTACAAATAAAGAGTAAAAGGAATTAAATAGACTGATGGGAAAGAAAATCGGAGCAAAGAAGATCGACAAACAACTAGAGAGAAAGAACGAGAGAGAGAGAGAGAAATAACGAACAAAGGCAATCTTTCATGTTTTGAGGTGCCGTAGGGACATGATGCAGAAAACTTTAAATTGATAGGGAGTTCACTGCAGGCTTATGTAACCCTCTCTGGCATTTCCTTTCTTTCACCTTCATTCATTTGTTTTCTTGGTTTTTGTGAGCCTGTGTCTCACCCTTTGCCTTTTGTACTCTAAAGCATACAGGTGCCCCAGAGCTGCAATTTACCTCTGCTTTCTTCTCTGGTTCTTCTGCCTTCTCCTTCCTGTTTCCAACCACTTCTCAAGTCAAAGCCATCATCTGTTTCCCTCTTTAACAAGAGAAAGAAAAATCCAGAACATCTGAATGAAGACAGGCTTTGTATTCACAAACGTTGCAAGCTTTTTTTGGAGCAGTGTGGTATAACTAACTACAATAGCCTTAACTATATTCTTTAGTAGTCTTTAGCGTTTCCAAAAATATGCCGTATTGTGGTATAATTCCAAAATACTGCAACTTACTTCCAAACTGTCCACTTTTTTCTATGTAGCATTGGAAAGCCTGATTTATTTTAAACTGATTCAGTTTGTTCAAGTGGTTCACTTGTCTTGTGAAATGATTTCTATTTCAGTAAGTGCTGTTCAATATTTCAAATAATCACAATGCAACCAAATACAGAAATGGGCTGCAAATACTCACACCATACATACAATCAGGATTTAAAAAAAAATCTCAGCTTTCAGGTCATCGACAACACCACTGATGAGTAGACTTGCATTGTGTAGACTTGTGTAGTATTGTAGTATTTTGAGTATCTGTAGCGTGCTTCTGTATTTTGGTCACGTTGTGAGTATCTGTAGCGTGTTTCTGTATTTGGTTGCGTTGTGAGTACCTGCAGCGTGTTTCTGTATTTGGTTGCGTTGTGAGTATCTGCAGCGTGTTTCTGTATTTGGTCACGTTGTGAGTATCTGTAGCCTGTTTTTGTATTTGGTTGCGTTGTGAGTATCTGTAGTGTGTTTCTGTATTTGGTCACGTTGTGAGTATCTGTAGCGTGTTTCTGTATTTGGTTGCGTTGTGAGTATCTGCAGCGTGTTTCTGTATTTGGTTGTGTTGTGAGTATCTGCAGTATGTTTCTGTATTTGGTTGCGTTATCAGTATCTGCAGCGTGTTTCTATATTTGATTGTGTTGTGAGTATCTGTAGCCTGTTTCTGTATTTTCTTGCGTTGTGAGTATCTGTAGCGTGTTTCTGTATTTGGTTGCGTTGTGAGTATCTGCAGCGTGTTTCTATATTTGATTGTGTTGTGAGTATCTGTAGCCTGTTTCTGTATTTTCTTGCGTTGTGAGTATCTGTAGAGTGTTTCTGCATTTGGTCACATTGTGAGTATCTGTAGCGTGTTTCTGTATTTGGTCACATTTTGAGTATCAGTAGCGTGAGTCGGTATTTGGTTGTGTTGTGAGTATCTGCAGCACGTTTCTGTATTTGGTTGCATTGTGAGTATCTACAGCATGTTTCTGTATTTGGATGCATTGTGAGTATCTGCAGCACATTTCTGTATTTAGTTGCATTGTGAGTATCTGCAAATTGTTTCTGTATTTGGTTGCATTTTGAGTATCTGCAGAGTGTTTCTGTATTTTGGTCACGTTCTAAGTATCAGTAGCATGTTTCTGTATTTGGTTGTGTTGTTAGTGTCTCTAGCGCGTTTCTGTATTTGGTCACGTTGTAAGTATCTCTAGCGTGTTTCTGTATTTGGCCACGTTGTAAGTATATGTAGCGTGTTTCTGTAATTGGTCACGTTGTGAGTATCTGTAGCGTGTTTCTGTATTTGGTTGCATTGTAAGGATCTGCAGCGGGTTTCTGTATTTGGTCACATGAGTATTGTTAGTGTGTTTGTGTATTTGGTCACATTGTGAGTATCTGGAGTGCGTTTCTGTATTTGGTCACGTTGTAAGTTTCTGTAGCGTGTTTTTGTATTTGGGTGCATTGTGAGTATCTGTAACGTGTTTTTGTATTTGGTTGCATTGTGAGTATCTGTAGCGTGTTTCTGTATTTGGTTGCATTGTCAGTATCTGCAGATTGTTTCTGTATTTGGTTGCATTGTGAGTATCTGCAGATTCTTTCTGTATTTGGTTGCATTGTGAGTATCTGCAGCGCGTTTCTGTATTTGCGTGCATTGTGAGTATCTGTAGCGTGTTTTCTGTATTTGGTTGCATTGTGAGTATCTGCAGCGCGTTTCTGTATTTGGTCACATTGTGAGTATCTGCAGTGCGTTTCTGTATTTGGTAACGTTGTGAGTCTCTTGAGTGTGTTTCTGTATTTGGTCACATTGTGAGTATCTGCAGTGCGTTTCTGTATTTGGTCACATCGTGAGTATCTGCAGTGCGTTTCTGTATTTGGTCACATTGTGAGTATCTGCAGTGCGTTTCTGTATTTGGTCACGTCGTGAGTCTCTTGAGTGTGTTTCTGTATTTGGTCACATTGTGAGTATCTGCAGTGCGTTTCTGTATTTGGTCACATTGTGAATATCTGCAGTGCGTTTCTGTATTTGGTTGTGAGTATCTGCATCACAAACTGATTAAGGTCATTTCTACTGGCACTCAGCTCTCTCTGCTATGGTAATATTCAGTAAAAAAAAAGGAAATTTATTTAGTGTAAAAAGTTGAATGCTGTCATCCTAATTAAGCTGTCCTTTGCTTTGCCAGTATAAATAAATAAATAAAACAAAAGTATTGCCCACAGTAAGAAACTTTTCTTTATCTGAGTCTATTTTCTAAAGAGTAGCTTTAAGTTTGCGATGCTACAGTAGTACTGAAGTTAGTAAACGTAATTTCGAGAGGAGTAAACCCATCTAGTCATTCAATTAATAGCAAGGTATAAAACCAGCAGCTTACCTCTTCCTGTTGTTAGTTCTTGCAGCATCCCTGCTCCTCCCCTTCTCCTCCTTTTTGTACAATTTTGCCTGTTATAGGGGGGAAATCGGAGCTCGGGTAGAATATCCTCTCTGAGCCCCTCTATAGCAGACAGCAAGCCAAATCTGTTTACCACTTTTACTAAGATTTTATAGGCACACAAACTTGTAAAACGTAGGAACTTGTAGGAAGTCATATGTCTCATTTTTTTCAAAGTGTCACCAGTCTGTTTCACCCTCAATGCTTTAAGGAATATGTAATTGAGCTTTAAGTGGTTGGAAGCCTTTTAGCATGTCGTTAACAGTCATTTCTGTTTTTAGTCTTTACTTCATGATGCGTTTTTTGATGTGTCATTTCCCCCTGGCTTCAGATGGAAGGTCATAGAATGTGAGAGATTCATTATTCAATAAAGTTCTCGGTCACATGCAGATGGAACGAGGCAGGAGAACATGCCATTTGCCCATTTTCTCATAAAACCTTAATACATCTAATTTATTATTCTTACGGGATGTCTCTTGGTTAGTCTTGGGTTTGTGTCCATAATGAACTGTGAAGGAGGACATGGAAAGCAAGGGAATGTTTTGTTTGACAAGTTTGGAACTGATTTTGTAATTGACTGATTTTTATATATAATTCTGAGAAAATTCTGAGAAAACATTTACAAAAAATTTTAGATTTTACTTTCATTTGAACCTGTTAATTAAGTAAAACTGGATTTTCAACTAAAATTAGGGAGACATTTTAAGTAAATATCTAAGCAAAACCTTGCTTTGCTTGCCAGCCTGGCCTTCTTTACATTAGTGCCATTTTTAGACCATTTAAATGATTTTGATTACTGGATCACTGATAACTTTCACAAAGTTTAATGGCTTAAAATTGGGTTAAAGGGTTAGAATGGAAATTTCCTCCTAACAGGGCTACTTGTGCTTTTAGATGTTCAGTGTAATTGTGATAAACTCCCAACTTCTAACATAATCTAACTGCATGATGAAAATTACTTTAATGACGCAACTTCACGTTTGCATTAATTGCGTAAAATTATTTTAACGTGTTATGGAATATAAATTAATCCCATGCGTTAATGCGTTAGCGGTCACAGCCCTAAGCCCTCATGTTTGCCAGGTGTCTTGGTCTACTGTTGATGTTTTAACCCATTGTTGGTGTTTGGTCCAAGGTCAAGTCAATTCAAGTTTGCATTTAAATAAACTGCACTTGCATTCTGCAACTCGCCTTCAGTGGACAAGCATTACAATTTTGATCTCAAAGTTGATGTGTTAGAAGCAGGAAAAATGGGCAGGCATATGGATTTGAGCAAGTTTGACAAAGGGCCAAATTGTCATGGCTAGATGACTGGTTCAGAGTATCTCCAAAGTTGCCGCCCTTGTGGGCTGTTCCCGATCTGCAGTAGACAGTATTCATCAAAAGTGGTCCAAGGCAGGAAAAGTGCTGAACCGGTGACAGTGTCATGGACTCATTGATGTACATGGGAAGCAAAGACTGGTCTGTGTGGTCTGATCAAACAGACAAGCTACTGTTGCTCAAATGGCTCAAGTAGTTAAAGGGGGGGTGAAAAACTCAGTTTCAGTCAATCTCATGTCAATCTTGAGTACCTATAGAGTAGTATTGCATCCTTCATATCTCGGAAAAGTCTTTAGCTTGATTATATTTATAAAATAAATATAGGCTGTACCGAGTCTTTCCGGAAAAAACCGAGCGCCTGGAGGCGTATCGTGTGGGCGGAGCTAAAGAATGACGAGCACACCCAAAGCAGTGATGTCCTCAAGCGTGGAGAAACCCATGGCTATCGATCGGATTCAGCTAATACGTGATCTAGAATCAGGCTGAAAAAAATTGAACAGGAGAGACAGCAACAGCAGGACGTCCGTCTCTGTAGTATGTATTGTATTTAGTGGCCTGTCAACATTTGTGTGTGTTTACTCGCAGTTTATGAGGACATGATTCGGTTTATGGACTATTGTATGCGACTAAACCTTAGCAGTAGCAAGCAAAATGGTTTTGCACGTCAGACTAGTGTAACGTTGTACATAGAACAACAATGGAGTAACCGTTAGTGCATTTGAATGACGAAGCACGCGATCGTGTCGTTAACTGATGTTTAGTCACGCGACGATAGTCAACAGCAGAGACATTTGAAGCAGTTTCACTCACCGCCTGCTTCCAAAGCAGGACCGAACCTTTATCGCTGGGACCGCTCCGTCAAAAACACACTTCTTTGGTATGATTTGGTGAAATCCTGTGACAGCAGTGACCGTGGAAATCCGCGATGTTGTGAAGCTTCCCGTCATTTCTGCGTTCAAATCGGTTCAAATGCAGCGCTGCCTTCCCGGAATGCTGTGCTGAATCGTTGAAGTCGCTTGATGTCACCCAGAGGAATAAAGTGGAGCGCTGCGCATCATAAGTTTTCACAGACGACTGGATCTGCAACTGAAAGAGTGTTTATGGGCGTGCATTTCCTCTCTCGCTCTAGTCACACGCGCGCGCACCCTACCGGGAGAAGAGCCCGTACGGCCCATACAAGGACCTTCCGCTCTATCGACGTCAAGCCGAGCCATACTCGAAAAAAACTCTCCGAAACTTGTGAGAAACCGGAAGGAGTATTTTAAAAAAAGAAATACTCCATCAAACGTCCAACATTAGTTTTTGAAACTTTGTCTATGTTTAGGATGGGAATCCAAGTCTTTAACAGTGTAAAAACCACACAGCAATGGAAGAAGGTGACCTGGTCTGATTAATCACATTTTCTTTTACATCGCATGGATAGCCGGTTGTGTGCAACTTACAGGACTTAAAGGATTTGCTGCTAACATCTTAGTGCCAGATATCACAGCACACCTTCAGGGGTCTAGTGGAGTCCATGCCTTGATGGATCAGAGCTGTTTTGGCAGCAAAAGGGTGACCAACACAAAAGGGCATAATGTTATGCCTGAACGGTGTATACGTCATGAAACTCTAGATTGCGAAGGCTGATACAGTAGATCCTTAAGTCAGTCTGCTTGTAATCACATCATTCTTGATAGAGCACAGCTGATTGGTTCCCCCTGTATCAGTAGCCAATGAACTTGCCGCTCAACTTTCATGTACTTGGCTATCATATGCTGGACCTGCAGCGCACTTTCAGAAACCTCTTCCATGCCCAGCTCCACCTGTTTAGATCTGCTATTGGTAATACATGTATGCTTTGTAAAGCAGCAATCTTACTTGTTCACAGCAGTGTTGTGTATGTATTTACAGCAGCAAGTCCAATACTTGCTCTGCAACAGCAATAATTATAAGCAGCCAAGATAAAACACATTAACATTGCCATGTCCATTACCATGCCAAATCCTTAGAGAGTTATCATGACAGGAAGAAGGGCATATAGTAGGGTCAAAAGTCTGAAATCACTAGTGAGAATGTTTTTCTTTAAACTAACATAGTATTTTAAAGTTAGATTACTAACTAAAGTTATATATTATATATTTATTATATATATATATATTATATATATATATATATATATATATATATATATAATATATATATATATATATATATATATATATATATATATATATATATATATATATATATATATATATATATATAATTATATATATATAACCAACAACACTTGGACATGTTTGGAGGATTTCTGAGTGCTTTTGCATCACACACAAATCTGCTCACGCTTAGTTCACTTCATCAGGCTGAGTAAAAAAAGTGATTTGCACCTCCGTCATTGTCACCTCTGGTATCAATTTGTCAGCCAATCCACATATCTAACAATTGTCAGCAATATTACGCCTATGACAGAAAGTCAATATCACCCTTTGGTAAATGGTGACAAACTTGGGTTCATTACATTTCCATGGAGCAGCTGTCATAGTACTCGTTCTCGTCTTTGCATCTTACCTCCACATTCCCACTAATCCTGTCAGGATGTGTCAATGTCAAGGCATAACCCTGGCAGCGAATGGTGGTCATTGCTACACCATTAATTATTCCATGTAACATCTGGGAAAGTGTTAATGTACACACTATGTAATGGCCTTGGAGAGACAGGTGAATATGTAACAACCCCAAACACTACAAAAGAGTCATTTACAGGCTCTTTACTGGACCATGAATTTAATGTGAGCTCCATAACCAAGAAAACACTCAAGTAGTCAAGATAAATCAGATACAAAATATAACAATTTTATTTATGGACAAAAGTATTAAAACCCAGAGGGCGCCAGGTTGATGTGGTCATGATGGGTACAATTCAAAAGATTTTTTTAAAATTAATAAAATGATAATCAGCAACAGGAAAAAACATCCGCAAGCAGGGTAACATATTTAGCACAGGGTTTCAACAGGGTTTTAATGAAATACACCCATTCAGTTAATTCATGTGGTCAACAAACATACATGATTTCATTGCAAAACTCAAAGTCATATAAATAGTCAATTAAATAACACACCAATAAATGCACACAAAATATCACTGAGAACATACCATCGATACTAGATACATAGCCTTCATCAGTAACCTATAGGAGCGATATGGGAGATAACAATAACCTGCCCTCATACCCCCTTCACACACACACACGGTCACTTTACAAACAAATAGTGCCGGGGAACCTATATGCACACACATTAAATGGGTCTCCCCGGTGAACAATGCAATGACACCCGCATATATGTCAAGAAATCATACAAAAGATACAATAAAAGTGAACGGCTGGCTTCCTTACCCACTTCGGGACGTGGGATACAGTATTTGGGGAATTCAATGGCCAACGCCAACTTAACAGGAGAAAACCCCAATGCTACAAAATATCTATTTGCACGCATCATACAACAATATCCAGCCCACATCCCGGCACAGCACGGCAGACTCGGCAAGGAACACAGCTGCACTGACAGGACAACCCCCCCCCACCCCCCAAACTACCTTTATATCTTTAATCTTTTTTGTGAACAATTATTATATAGCTTTAATCTTTGATTGCTAATGCAACACAGGTGTTTCTCTCTTGGCCGGCACACTCAAGGAAAACACTGTGGAATCTACTGACGTCACCACTCCCCTAATTTGAGATAAGAAGCTTACAAATACATTCACCGATGAAGTTAATCTTTGTCTTTATTTGTGAAGGTCATTTACTTATGGTTGCTGTAGCTCTGTGTTTTGTAATTTATTTTCAAGGAAGTACCTTGTAATGGGTATAGCTACAGTAAAATTTTCAGCTAGTCATCTAGAGATCCTTTCCATCTCAAAATGTTCTTCCGCAAAATGCATGCGGTTTTGTTTTTTAACAGCTAGAGGGCCAAAGGTTTTTTTTTTTTTTTTTTTTCATTTATCTCATATTCATGTACAACTTCAATCTGTACACAGAATAAAGAGTAAATATATGGGTTTTCTATTGCTTCAGCTTTTCTTTCTCCCCCCTGAGCTGAGCTGAGCTCTGAAGTATCTACTTTGAAATCGTTTTGAAATCATCTGTGCATATTTTACACCAAACGATTGCAACATCATCTTTGAAACTGTTGATCAACAGAACTGCACAAAAATCACTGAAATCACTGTTAATCACTCTAATATATTAATATATTAATCACCGGATGTAAACAAAGCGCTCACAATGTTTAGATAATGATTTCCCTGTCTGAACTGGATAATGGTGAACTGAACTGCTTATAAATTAGATGAATAACCTATGCACAACATAAGTATAATTTTAAAACATACAGACAACAAAGAAAAATAAGTATATATTTAATTCTTGTCAAATTTCTTTTTCCCCAAATGCTTACACAGAAGTTTATTTGATACACATTCTAGTTATTTTTCATTACTAGGAATTAAAATGGTATTTTCTTAGACCGAGATTAACTGTAAAATTGGCTAAAGTGAATGAATATGATATACTGACCAAATATTGCCTACTCTGTAAAAAGTTACTGTTTGAAGTTTTGAAGAAAGATTATGTTTTACAAGAAAATACTAGTTCAGTCTTTCTACTTCAAAATTTCAGGTTTAGTTTAATGCGTTACTCGATGTTTTTTTTGTAATTATTTGTGAAAATTGTTGATTTTTTTCCCTCCAATTTTATTGTTGTAATACATTGCTGCAATTTTAGCTTGAGACTGTAGTTCCCCATCTTATAAACACTTGTAAATGCCCTTTAAAGAGATAGTACATCCAAAAAGTACATCCAAAAAGTAAAAACCTGCATGTTTTCTTCTGTGCAACAAAATAAAACATCTCAGTGTTTTCTTGATTTTTTGCAACCCATGCAGCGTTCTTCAGAATAACTTATTTTGTATTCTGAAGAACAAAGACAGTCATAGAGGTTTGGAACGACATGAGGGTGAGTAATGATGATCATGATTTTCATTTTTGGGTGAACTATTCCTTTAAAGGGCATTTTCAAGTGTTTATAAGATGGGTTCCCTTACAGACGGCTTCGTGGGAAGCAATGCCCTTTTGTCCTGCTGGTCTCTTGTCTCCACACACAAAGTCTATTGTGCCAAGACATTGACCTTTTAGCTCTTCCTGTTGTTGTTTATTACCTCAAGCCTTGACAAACGTACCAAGAAAGAAGCTCTTGTGTTCTTTGAAGCTGGCCAGCGCGGAGTCTGTCTACTGGCTAACCCTCACCCCATGAAAAAACAATTAGGCCACTTCATAAGAATTGATTAGCATGTTAATGAATGGGCTGCACTTTCTCATCACGAGAGGCTACGGCAGGGGGTAATGAGGGGAGAGGTTGCTCTCAGCACCAGCCCCGTCCAGCTGGTTGTTATGCATGCCGAGAGGCGACATCGATCTCTGAGAAATCTTATTACATGCTCCAGACACTGTCTGCAAATGTTTAGCACTGAACCGAGAGAGGAGGAGAGAAAGTTTCAGAATTTAATGTCTTAAAAAGGAAGTGATGATGTGTAAAGAATGCAGCCGGGTTCCAAACGATACCCTCCACTTTTTGAAATTTCATCAGTGTTTTGTGGTAAATGAGAGATGTGGCGACTGACCTTTAAAAGGACCTCTTGCGGTTGGTCCGGGTTCAATGTTAACAAGCCAGATTTTTGAGAAGTCAAAGGTCTTGCCATCTTATATGCACACTGTTGTCCAATATTTATATTGTTCAAGCCCTTTCATCAAGGCTTCAAAATAATTAATTCATTTAATTTCCATTTATTTAATTTGTCTGCTAACAATGCCCAACTGTGGATGTACATGGCTCACAGCTGAAGTCATTTTTCATGAGTGTGTCCAATGATGTATTATAGGTTTAATAGCATTCTTTGAAGGATATGATGGTGATGAAAATAAAATTTGGAATATTTTTTGGGGAATAAAACGACAAATTAATTTATTATGCTGGTGCCTGCATCAACATCTTTATTGATCCTGGAACAGCATTCCAATCAAACGATCCCATTTGAGGCAAAATGTAACACATTTAAAGGTTTAGGGAAAAAGGAGGCAGGAACCGGCAAATGTTGAATGTAACTTTTAATAATAAAAAAAACAACAGAAAAAACAAAAGTGAAGCATCAGCCCCTCACGAACGACCGATTCATAAATGGAAACAAAACAACAGCATATTGTCCCAGGCCTGGTCTTCTCGTCACCCCTCTTTTTATCCTTCCGGAGCTCCCCCGTGGGACTCAAGACCAGTGTGCCATGCAGATGACGCTCATTAAAGGGTTAGTTCACCCAAAAATTAAAATTCTGTCATTAATTACTCACCCTCATGTCGTTCCAAACCCGTAAAACCTTCGTTAAATCTTCGGGAGCACAAATTAAGATATAATCCGAGAGCTTTCTGACCCCTCCATAGACAAAAAAAAAATGTATTACCAATTTCAAGGCCCAGAAAGGTAGTAAAGACATCGCTAAAATAGTCAATGTGACTACAGTGGTTCAACCTTATTTTTATTAAGCGACGAGAATACTTTTTGTGTAGCCTGATGTTGTCACACTCAGATTCTAGTCAGAATATGAGTCTGATACTGCTCCATTGGGCTGTGATTATGGGGCGTGTTTCAACCGAACCAGGAAAAAAATGCCTCTGCACTCAACTGAATATACCTACAACCAATCAGAGCAACAGAGTAAATGACGTATGTTGAGCGAAGCATAGTTGTCAACAGAACTCAACTGCACGCACACTGGAAGAAGTAGAAGAAGATGAGTGTAAACGATCGTTGCCGGTGTTGTAAAAGAATTAAATGATTCACGCAGTACTTACCAACACGATCATCATTTTTGTGAGAAATAGTAAAGGTGAATGCGTATATGAGTTCTCCGTTTAGGATTAGAACGAATTCAACCTAAGCGCACTTTGGTGACGTGAATGACTACGTTACCGTTTATCATCTGTCCATCATTTTATAAAGCACACTCTGACAGTTTCATTAGTCTGAATAGCTCTGGTTCGAGCATAGTTGCTCCACAACGGATCAAGTCCAGACTAAACTTCCCAACCTCAAATTTTTGTGGGCGGAGCTAAGTTCGGCTGGCATCCAGGCAACTATTTGTGTGCAAAAAACTAAGAAAAATAACATCTTTATTCAACCGTCTAAAATAATCTTTATTATAATTTGTTCTCGCCTGTGTCAGTCTCCTTCGCAGTTTACATTTTATTAAATACAGCGCAGGGCTTCCGAGCTCTACGTAAAAAGATTTGCCGGCTCGCCATTGGCCGTTGCTATTCACATCAGCACCACAACACGTGTGTGAAGCTGATAAAGGAGCTGGCCAAGGGTGAGTGGCGTTCTGACGTAGAGCTCGGAGGAATAACGAAGGTCTTATGAATTTGGAACAACACGAGGGTATGCCATTTGTATGTAATTATAAAAACTACTTTCATCACTTACTGTGCATATCATCATGAGCCGGTTGTAGTCTTGGACATGGGATCTTGGAGTGAATCTGAGCTGGGTGCTGAACAGGATCTTTGGTCTTTAAGACAACCAGCCTGCTGTTCCTACAGCCTGACTCGTCCTTTCTTGCTTTCTGTTCCTCTCTCTTTGCAGGAGATAAAGTTTAAGACTGGTATCAAATGAAGTGTAAAGCACTCACACATATCTTCCCTCTTTTTTTATCCACTTTTTTGGGTCTATTTTCTACCTTCTTGGCAGACCTGTATGTTTACCCCACTGCATGTGCCACAGGCGACTAAATAAGTGTCAAAGAGGTGTAAAAGACAGAGATGGATTTTGAACTCAAATGTCTTGATCAAGTCTAGTCTCCCGCCAAGGGAAACTTAGTGCAACATTTTGAGCTCTTGCACAACTTCTGATCGACAAACAATCCTGACTTATAGGTCAAAATGCCTGTCTTGTCGAGTTATTAGTGTAAGCACAGCAGGTTATATCTTGTGGATATGAACAGGCAAGACAAAAAAGGGTGGGGAGATCTGTATATATCTATCAGTATCTATTATGTCATTAATATTAATTGAATAACAAAGACAATAAAGCGAACACCCGCCCACCAAATGCTAGATTGGGGTCATTTTAGTAAGCGTACATGAAAACATCCTTAAGTCTAAATAAAAGGACAGTAAAGCTAATTTAAATTACATTCCTCCTGCTTCTCAAAGTCAAAAAGTGTTGGATGGATATTAATGTATTAAAGCCAAGAGTCACGCTGTGCCAATAATATGCAAATATTATTAAAAAGTAGTTTAAAAAAAATAATATATATATATATATTAAAGACTGCATGTCTAGGCACACGCAGGAGATAATAATAATAGAAAACTGTTTTCTATGATTATTATCTCCTGCGTGTACCTAGCAGGACATGCAGTCTTTAAAATAAAATAAATATCTCTAAGTAATTATGCAAGAGGTGTAATATATGAATACAAAAATGAATGAGTAGTCAAAAAAGTACTTAAAATATTTGCTATATATATATATATATATATATATATATATATTCATTCATATGTCAAATAAATCCACACCCGCTCTCTCTGAAGGCTGTTGGAAAGGATGGACAGACACAGTTTTGACAAAAAATTAAACATACTTCACCTTGACAGTAACTTAAAACTGGTTATTTACACTTACATGATATCATTTGTGCCATCTAATTGTGCAGCAATATCCGAATGAGGTCATTTGTCATTCGCCGCTGCCGTAGTAAATCAGTCATGAGATCTAAATTAAGAGAGATGCACGCATGCTGCTATTGTAAACTAGGCTAAGTGAATGAAAGCAAAACAAGCATCGTTTCATTTGTACAATTTTGTTCAAAAGAGAATTTACTAAATGAGACAAAAAAATGTAGGCAGAATTCTTCAAGAATGCAACATAGAGCAAAATTACTGCTGTGGCCACTAAAATGGCCTCATACCAACCTGAGTCAGGGCAACATATTCTAATAAAATAAATAAATAATATAACAACATGTTCAGCAAGATTTCAGGACAAAAACTGTATCAGGTCAAATTAGATCATCATGAAACAAAACAAAACCTACTTAAAGCTGACGCAATTTGTTCTTAATATTGTATATTCATCAGGAAGTACTGTAGGATGAGATTTAAAAAGGGAGCATTTACAAAAAGTGAACAAATGAAGGCTTTAATATTACTTGTTAAAGTCAATGCATCCACCTGCTTTGCCTTCGTTAGCAAACAACAAAAGAGAAAATTATTGCATTTTGATGAATGACTATAAATACAGACATTGTTTTCTCTAATAGCATGCACTGATGTATTGTACATAATAAAACCAGGGGAGTCCATTTTAATTTCATGTTTTCTTTTGTACTCCAGGCGGAAATTACAACAAAAGGAAGGAAACTGTAATAGAATAAACCATGAACTATAGTCAGAATACCTGACTAACCGTGACCGACCTTAATGTTTTCTGAACTCCTGAATGTTTTCAGACTCAGCAATCACAGTCCAGACTCAAAAGAAGCCAGACACAGACAGACCTCGCTGCTGAAGGAGGACACGCTGTGCTCCTACAGCACACAAAATGAGATGGAAACACAATTGCACTTTTGAACCTCATGCGCTACACATAAATCAGGGACATATTCTATCCTCTTAATGCGAACCGCTACAAAGAGAATCTATTATGTGTGCATGCGTAATGTTTACTAATGCTTTGTCAATGTAAACCTGTTTATCATGTCAGTAAAAGCACATATGTATCTTGAATTGAAGGAAATAATGTTAATAGCATTGTTAAATATATGTCACAAAATTACTGATGCAAATTTGGTTACACTTTATTTTGAGTCCACTCTAGACAGTCTACTAACTATAAGAAACTTTACAACTACACGTCTTGCAACTATCAGAAAAGTTCTGAGCTGTAAAAACCAAACTCTGGTCAGGCCAATCACATCGTGTATAGAGTCGGTGGGTGGGGCTTAACATAATGAAGGCCGAGTTGCGCTTACGTGGTACTAGTAAACACAGAAACTGGCGAACGGCGGTCTTTCGAATCAGCTTTGACCCCGACTCTGGAAGACTTGGAGTTAAGCTTTTCTCTGAGAAAAGAACAAAGAACGGCACTGAAGTCATTCTTAAGAAGGGAAGATTTGTTCAGAGTTTTGACGACCGGATACAGCGAAAGTTTAATCTGTCAACTAGATCCGCTGTGGTTGGTTGTAGCGCTATCCAATTGCGTGCAGAGGGTATTTGAAAGACAACCGTTTATCCCGCCCCTCGGATTGAGCCCTGTCAATGGTGAGTTTCCAGACCAAACATCTTGATGTGGGTCTGGCTTGTCTGGCTACAAGCTTGTTATAGCAGGATGGATTCTGATTGGCTGTCAGTGTTTTTATTGTTCATCAGCTGGATAAAATCTTTCTGAAAGTGATTCCAACTGTATCGTTTCTCTATATCGTTATCGCTGTGGTGTGAACTCTGCTATTCATTAATATTGGGAATGATATTGATTGTTATCTTTATTGTTATTGAGCATCAAAATAAAGTGTTAGCAGATATTAAGCAAACAGTATACTAATACACTAATGACAGGTAGTTAACATGTAGTTGCAAAGTTACTTATAGTTTAGTCTCGCGTAGCCAGACCCTCAGACTGACAGCAGAAGGTCTGGACTACATAGTAGCTTTCATTGTCTAAGGACTGCCCCAAGGAAATGTAATGGAAATGTAACATTGATGTCCCTACGGTAACAGACGGGCAGGTAATACACTTGGATCCATTTTAAAGAGTCTATAGGCTTGCTATGATAGTCGTTTTTCAGACTGAAAACCAGTTACATACAGTGTTGTTTAGATTTTTTTTATAGTAATACAATTATTTAGTTCAGTTGGAGAAAAGACAATATAAATAAAAACTGAACGTGTCTACTTAATAAAGCAGGATCTGAACAAGAGTCTCAGCACAGACCAGCAGCAGGAGGGAGATTTCATTCATCACGTGAGCGAGGAGCTTACTGTCAAGATGATCGTGAAAGATTTGGTTTCAATTTTGGCGCAATGTAAAAGTGCCTATTTAAGGGATTTTGTCATTGTACTGTTGCTGTGTTTTTCATTAAGAATAATAGGCTAATGAACGCACAACTCAAGCAACCTGTTCCCGAATTGGCGCTAATTCTAAATAGAAACTAAAATGTGCATGGCCGTACAGAGCGCACATTTACAGCTTCACTAATTCATTCATAGTCGCACAGAGCGCACATTTATGGCTGACCTCATTTATTCACAGCTACACAGACCGCATATTTACGGACTGTTATGGGTTCACAGTTTATGACCAGTAGTGAAAAATGAAGACCAAGAGTCAGGAGTGTAATTATTTAAAATAAATATTTACTTAAGAGTAGTTATCATGGACGAGGCCGAACTGGAAGCCATGTTAATCTTCGACTAAATCGGCCACCGTAGGAGTTAAAAAGAAATCGGAAATTGAGAGGAACAGAAACTATTATTCACTGGAAGATCATATAGCTTTTCACCGCTAGATGGGGGAAAATATCACACAGTGTAGCTTTAAGGCTTTATTTATTTAATTAGGATATATACAGGTATATTGAAGCGGCAGTGGATTTCATAATCCCCATTCAGGACGATGTCATTCATGGTTTGTGCGCACTGGCTCATTTTCAGTTCATTGCTATGGAAGCTTAACTTTCATAGGAATGCATTGAAACCTCTCGCTTTGTGAATTTTTATGAATGCCCGAGCAACCGTGTGCATGTTACTTTCGGCTTTGATAAAATTAGTGATTTAAAAGCCCAGTCGGTGATACCGGTATTACCGGTGTTGTCACACGTCGCATAAACCAGTGGGAAAATTTCCTCATCGTCACATCCCTACTATTTTGTGACCTACACATATTTCACATACTTTGGAAAATCCAGCATTTAGTCGATCCTGATAAGTACTAATTTTCACAGTTGCAAACATGCTGCTTTCTTCATTCATTAGGCAGAAATCCTGTAGAATTCAACCAGATGACAACTTTTTTTAAAATTGCCATATGCATCAGACGTTCAGCCAATGGTCTGTGGGTGTGACGTCTGAGGATGACACTACGTACCAGATAATTTGGATTCCCAATTTTTCACAATATTCAATATGAGATTCAATATGGCACACATTTATTCTTTTTGCTCATTGCAGTGAACTGAAATGTACTTGCTGGCTAAAATACATTTCTAAATAATTGTCAAAATAAAGTTAAGTGGGCTAAAATGTAACTATTTAATGAAACGCTTAAAATAATGTGTATAAAAATGAACACTAGTTAATAGATCATTCACAGTTTTGTTTTTAACTTTTATTCTGTTCTCTTTTCCATCGATCACCTTGTTCCTACAGGTTGAGCTACAGAAGATGAGGCAACAGGCTCAAGAGACGAAACTTTTCATTGAGAAACAGGAGGCAGAGCAACGCGAGCTGCAGAGGATCATAGAAGAGGCTGATGCTGAGAGGATCCGGCAGAAAAGGGAGCTCGATCAGGTACAGACAGGTGGAAGGTTTCTGTGAGTCCTTGTGTCTGCGTGTCCTTGTGTTCTTTCTTCAATAGAATGTTTACGCTCAGGATGAAAGAGACAGTAATCTAGGTTCACTCAAAAGTCATTAGATCTGGAGTCTCACTTCTAAGAAAGTCCAGCGGGACCAGGGCCAACCTCTCTTTAAAAGAGCGAGAGGAAATTGTCTCACTGGGGAGGCCTAAATTGGTCTTGGCATTTTGAAACATTTAAAGCTTCTGATCTCAGTAAGTCAGCAGTCGAACCTGATTAACCAGCTGACCAGACAAATTATTTAAATATGAGGCACTAATGTAATGCTGTTTTGTTCATACAGATACTAACTTAATATGCATGTTTTGATGAACATATTTTCACTTTTTAAAAATGTATTTTTATATTCGTTAGGGGATTAAAGGTTAAAGTGGAAAATGTATAAGTAGACTGTTTGCTTAATATCTGCTAACACTTTATTTTGATGCTCCCCAACCGATCCACTGACTATAAATAACTTTTCAAGTACATGTCAACTTATTCTACTAAAGGCCCTTTCACACCAAGAACGATACCTATAAAGATAACAATAAAGATATAGTTCTAAAAAAGAAAGATGTCATCTGCTGGTGTGGACGCTAATATAGTGATCTTTATAGTTTAACTAAACTTTAGTGAGGGTTTTTGCTTTCCAGTACAAATTCAAAACATCCTTAAATCAAGAGACATTTACTTGACATGCAAAAACTTAAGTATTTTTTTTTTTCTTCGGAGAAATGAAACAAAATCATGTTCATTTCAAATACTTCTATCACTGACAGCAGTAGTCCGTCCAGGATATTGTCATTTAAAAGTTGTTGTTGCAGCCCTCAACTGATGTTGATGTTGACATGTTGTGTTTTGGCCTGAAGCTCCGCCCTCTACCTATCGACCAATCACGAAGTCAGTAGTGTTTCTGCATCTGGGTTGCCAGATCTGCTCTAGTTACCAAAGACATACACTTCCTTTAAGCTATTTTTTGTTAATTAAAAGTCTGTTGGAAATTGTATTCTCAAACTTTGAAGTGTCCCTAATACAAGTCATTGTGTGCTTACATTTAGAGAACACAAATAAACAAAACATTTCTTTAATTGGTCTTAAAGGGGTCATATAATGGTACATGCATTTTTACAAGTTGATTGTATGGAAATGTGTTGTACACAACCATCCTATAATGATAAAAATCCATCCAGTGTTTTTTTTTTTTTTTTTAAATCTTTTCCTTTATACCTTGGTCTGTTTAAATACTCAATTCTGATTGGCTGGAAGGTGTGCAGTAAAACCGTTTAGAGGTGACCTAGAATGATTTAAAACAATATGTTAAATTGTTCTCTGATATCTACATAGAGGGTATGTGGCTTATTTAAGGGCAAAAATTGTCCAGATACAGTTTTACAGGTCCATTTACAACCCTATAAATTGTCCCTAGGACAGGGGTCGCCAAGTATATTTGGCCATGGGCCAAAAAATTGCCACTAGATGTCGGGCCGGAATATAGTCAAGGGATAATTTAATAAATAAATAAATAAAAATAAATAAATAAATAAACTCAAAACATAAAAGAGGATGTGAATAAGCCCATTATTGGCATGTTTGATTGCTCTTAACGAACTGTTTTATTATTTCCACTTTTCATATTGTGAATTATAAATGTATTTAAATTCGCTTGTTACACATGGGATCTATATGTAATACTTATTTGATGTCACGTAGCATACTTTTACGCTCAGAATTATTCCTTGGCATCCTCACGTAGTAAACTGCATTTTTTTTTGCAATCGTTTGCGTTGTGGAGGTAGGCTAAACTATTATTACATCGAGTGCAGAGGGATGTTAACATTTAAGATAGCACTATCAAAGAGTCTAAAGAGGAAAGTTAACAGTGAAACAGGGCATACAAAGAAAAATTGGAAGACATCTGTGCATGCATCCTACCTGGTTTTGTGAATGCAAAGCTGGTGTGTCTAATCTGCAACGAAGTTGTCACAAAGAATCCGACAGCACCACGAGACGAAGCATTGCACCTTTTTTACTGGTTCTTGTCAATATTTTTTGTTAAAAAGGAAGCTGAATTTGAGTTGTTATTGTTCACATGTTGGTGCCTACGCCCCGCGATATAATCAAACGTTTCAATATTTCACTGTTCGTTTAGTCATCATACCAGACATTTCATGACGGCTCTATTCCACAGACTCTTGAATGTCTTTTAGAACTTTTCAAATTGAAAGCTCTGAATTTATCCAAAAAATAAAACATTTTTTTGAGGGCAAAAGCACTAAAGACAAAATTGATTGAATGTTGATATAAATTCGCACTGTCCACTCTGAGTGGGCCTCGAACTCGGGTCTTTTCTGCACGGAAGTCTGACGCTCTAACGATGAGACTAAATGCTGCGTAATTTTCCACTGGCCACTAGACGAAGTGAGCGTCTCTTAAAATATCGGAATTTTACCTGCACCGTTCTCATTAGCTCGCCTCCGTTACACTGACAGATATATTTCAGAACCAGCTGCTATCAAAACAATCTGCCAGATTCGGCAGATGCGGGCGCGCCGCGGGCCAGATATTACCGCTGGGGGGCTACTTTTGGCCCGCGGGCCGCCAGTTGCCGACCACTGCCGTCGGATGTAATGCTCTGTTTTTGCCTTATTTGGAAGCGCCATGAATATTAATGTTGAGCTTTGCTCTGATTGGCTTATTTCAGCAGCTCACAGCAGTTTAGCTGTTCAGTGAAGCGGCTCGTGAGTGCTGACCGTCCTGACAGAACACAGACCGACTGAATGACACTTTAAGCAAAACATCTCAAATGGAGATTGATAAAATGCAGCTTGTTTATTGGTGTTTTTTTAGATCTTCTGCGCGCGAGAAATAGCTCGCGTTCGTGCCGTTGCCATATTTCAGTAATAAAATCCCCTAAACAGAAAAAAAACGCATATACCATCCGATGTTTTACCTTAACATGTCCAATCTGGCAACCATATGCATGCGAGCTCTCTCTCGCGCACGGATGATCTAAACGCCAATAAACAAGTAAGCTGCATCTCCATTGACTATCGTTTTAACTTACCGGTATATGGTGGAAAAGGTGACGTTTGCTAGAAGGATGGAGTGAACGGTATCTATGGTTGTATTTTATAATACAAAATAATATTAACCTTTGTCATTAGACACACTATTTAGTTTTGTATGGTACTTGGAGTTTCCTATTGTTACTGTACTAGCATCTTGCGTTATCTAGACAATGCAGTCTCTCTAAGAAACTTTCAGTTTAATCAGAAATTGTTTAAACAGTCAATAAGTGGATAAATTACTTACTGCTTACAGGAATACAGTTGTAATTGCCCCTTTCTTCAGTTTAAGATGCTGAGCGAAGCTTGCTTGAAATGGGCCGAACAAACGTATGATTTGTTGTGGTATCCGATTATAATAAACCTCAACCATGTGTCACGAGAGCCGTTTTTGCTATCTTCAAGTGTCTTGTTTACCATCAGTAGATTGGGTGTCAGTTTCACTTGACAATGATCATGTTTGGACAGATGCAAATGTTGGGGGCATACATATAAAAGATCCCCAATGCTTGCGTCACGGTTAGGTTTATTTTGAGAAGCACTTTATTTCCGTGGTGTTTTTGATTTACGAGATTTACATAAGAAGTAGGAGGCAATGGTGTTTGAGACTCACAGTATGTGATGTCCATGTACTGAACTCTTATTATTTCACTATGGCAAGGTTAATTCAATTTTTCATTCTAGGGCACCTTTAATGCACAGGTAGTTCCAGTCAGTTTGATAACAGTTCGAAATTAATCCGCGACTATAAAGATTGGTAACCATAGTAACACGTTGCGCTTGCAAACAGAGTGACAGTGGCAGTATGAACCATAGAGCAGGGGTTTACGCTAACTTTTTTCTTGAGGAGCACTTGTGCTCCTAATTATAAAAAATTAGGAGCACTGTCAAAAATTTAGGAGCACATTCTAATCCATCAAACACATTCCAATTATAACTTTCCTATTACAGGACGATATTTGTCCTTTTAAAGGGGTGGTTGCATGCGATTTCACTTTTTTAACTTTAGTTAGTGTGTGATATTGCTGCGTGAGCATAAACTGTTGTGTGCGCTGGGAAGAAAGAACAGCAAGATCCAATTTCCGGACAACCTGTGCTTGGCACTTCAGCCAATAAAAATACAGGAAACTACATTTGGCCATCAATCTAAGACCATTGCGTTTTTCAGAGGGATGGGCTTCATAGAAGCAGATAGCAAACAAGCTGGTCAAATGACAGTGGAGACAGAGGTGTGGAATGAAGATAAAATCTAAGAAAAATACGGCGTAAAAAAAAAAAAAAAAAAGTATTAAGATGTTATACTGCGCCTCATAAACAACCAAGCCTAGAACAAAACCACGGAACCACCCATTTAAATTAATGTCCAGGGGCATTTTTACCAATATAAGAGCAATGTTTTCCAATCTTATCAAATGAGACTCAGTTTCAGTCAATCTCATGTCAATCTTGAGTACCTATAGAGTAGTATTGCATCCTTCATATCTCCGAAAAGCCTTTAGTTTTATTATATTTATAAAAGAAATATAGGCTGTACCGAGTCTTTCTGAAAAAAAAAAAAAAAACGAGCGGCTGGAGGCTTATCGTGTGGGCGTGAACCTGTTGAAAGACCCAGTCATTACCGCACAGACGGGGGCCCTCAGTCAAGAGGGATGCCCGCTGCAACAGATCCACATAGCCAGTCGCCGTTTGACGCCCCTGCACAACCTGAAGCTCCGTTTTCCCATTGAAGGAAAAAGCACCCCAGATCATGATGGGGCCTCCTCCACTGTGCCCTGTAGAAAACATCTCAGGTGGGATCTCCTTGTCATGCCAGTAACGTTGGAAGCCATCAGGACCGTCCAGGTTAAAAAAAAATTTTGTCAGAGAATAAAACGTTCCTCCACTTTTCAATGTCCCATGTTTGGTGCTCCCTTGCAAATTCTAAATGGGCAAGTTTTGTGTCTTGGGAGGAGACGTGGCCTTTGAAGATGTTTTTTGTTCTTGAAGCCCTTCTCTAGCAGATGACATCTTATGGTTATTGGGCTGCAGTCAGCATCAGTAAGGGCCTTAATTTGGGTTGAGGATCGACCTGTGTCTTCACGGACAACCCGTCGGATCCTGCAGCTCAGTGCAGGTGAAATCTTTTTGGGTCTACCACTTGACTTTTTTGTCCCATAACTCTCAGGATTTTTTAAGAAATGTAAAATGACTGTCTTACTGCGTCCAACCTCAGCAGCGATGGCGCGTTGTGAAAGGCCTTGCTTGTGCAGCTCAACAATCCTGCCCCGTTCAAAGAGAGAAAGCCTTTTTGCCTTTGCCATCAGGAGATCTTGACAGTATGACTGCTTGAAGGACAATGCCATGAAAACCATATTTTTGTGCAGATTTGACCTTTTTATGGCTATGGTCTTAAACTTTTGATCAGCTGATGAAAGGCCTGTTTGAGTTTAAATGCAGTTTTCAATAAATTGCCTACTCTCTATTTTTTGTCACTTGCTCCTGTTTCTTCTTTTGGCATTTTGAAGCAGCGCTTACAACCCGGTTATGATCTACTAGTGCGAAATGTGTAAAACTTGCAATGAATCCCCTGGTCTTAAGATTTTGTTCAGGAGTGTACCTAGTTTAATAATATTTTATAATACAAGTGCACTGCTCTTTTCTAAATTAAAAAAATGTCAAACAAAAAAGGCAGAGCAGTGCGCCTCGTGTTTTCGAACATGAAAAACGCGTTCTGTGTGATCGGGGCCTTAAAAAGGTCTTAAATTTACCCTCATAAAGCCTGGAGAAACCCTGTAATAATAATGTATTATGTAATAATAATGCATATGTAATAATAATAATTATGTTTCTGTATCGAAGTTGGTCGATCTTTAAAAATGTGCCTTTCCATGACAAGATTAGTTTAGGCTTTCAGGTAAATGCATTTACTGAGTTTACATATATACTCAATTTGTAAGGACATATGCTGTTACTTTGGTAAGTCAATTGGTTCACTACAAAGATCATAAAGTAAATATAATGTTAACATCTGCTGCTGTACATTGCTGACATTGATTCTTTGGTAAAGGTTAGCCAATTCAAAGGGCATTCTGTCCAATTTGCCTCTGCTGACACCAGCTTCCACATTCCTCTGGCTATCCACTCTCATATTTATAAAGCTTCATCATTTGTACATCCTTGATCTCTCTAAACCAAACTGAATAATGTATGTCATGCAATATATACCATACACATATAGCTGTACATTTTGCTTATTGGCATGTTGAATTGTATCCACACAGTGTAGTTTGGTAAAAGAAAGTAAATATACCATTATAATAATATCCTATAATCTATAAATAATACAATTATTTAGATGAGGAAATGTTACAGGTATTTATTGCACAAGGTATTCCCTACATTTTATTAAAGCAACTGAAAAAACACCTACAAGTAAAATGCCCTAAAACTTCTTTATAAGACATTTTCCCAAAACTTCACCACATTTGTTATGTTGCATGAAGTTTTTGGCTATTATCCTGAAAAGACCAGCACTGCTGAGTCATCAAATCTTTGCAGAGAACACATAAACAGTAGCCTGCCTTTTATTTCTATAATATATCATCTTACCTCAGTCAGAGGTGAAAATACTTCTGATGGTTTTCTCACAGATGCCTGTAAACTCTTTAAAATAAAGGTTACTTCTGATGGCTTTCTCACAGACGCCTGTGAACTCTTAAAAAAAAAAGGTTCTTTATTGGGTTCTTTACTGTTTTGTTTATTTTTATCTATGGGTCTATGATGAACCTTTAAAATAATCAGTATGTCTTTATAGTGGTTCTTCAGATTATATTACACTAAGAAAAAGTGGTTCCTCTAAGAACTGATCACTGAGGGCCCTATTTTAACGATCTGAAACGCAAGTGTCAAAGCGCGAAGCACAAGTAACTTTGTAGGAGGGTCTCGGCGCTGTTGCTATTTTCCCGGCGGGATAAATGGCTCTTGCGCCCGGCGCAAATCTAAAATGGGTTGGTCTGAAGTAGCTTCATTATTCATAGGTGTGGTTTGGACGTAACATGAATAAACCAATCAGAGCGGCATCCAACATTCCCTTTAAAAGCAGGTGCGCAAGTTCCATTATGGATTGCTATTATTATGGCGTATTTACCAGGCGCACGCCAGGAGCGGTTCACAGCCGAGGAGACTGAAGTTCTTGTAAGAGCAGTGAAAGACAGAGAAGTTGTGTTGTATGGGGATGGGAGAAACCCACCCAAAATAGCGTCGGTTAAACAGGCGTGGGAGGAAATAGCTACAATTGTTTCATCAGCTGGCATCCCCAGGACGTCGCACCAGTGCCACAAGCGCTACAATGACATCAGAAGACGGGGTAAGTCCAAGCTTGCCAGCATCAATTGGGCACGCCGTGTAACGGGAGGTGGATCTGCCTCTACTCAGGACCTGACGCCAGCACACCACAATGATTTCTGTCATCTCATGTGTTAATATTTTTTTAGTGTACCAATTTATGATTGGCAAAAATAACTGTTGCATCTGTGTAGATTACATGAGCAAAGTGTATGCGCATTGTGCACGCTATACATTATGGTCAAGCATGCGCCCTTAAAATAGCATAATGAACAACGCGCAACTCGGCACTGACTTTAGACCAGGTTTTTTCTGGTCAGTGGCGCAATTGTTTAATGGAACAGCAAAATAGCACCAGGGATTGTCTGCGCCAGAACACGCCTCCTTTTTTGCGCTGAACCGCCCAGGGAGCACAAGTTCATTCACTAGTTTAGTGACGTGTTTCTGTGGAGGGAAAAGCGCGCTTTGCGTGGGTGCAAAATAGGAATGACACATGCGTCGGTGTACAAAGTCAATTGCGCTGGGTGCAAGATAGGGCCCTGAAAGTTTCTTTGGGGAACTCAAAATGGTTCACTGCAGAAACCTCCTTTTGGAACTAATTGAAACTAAAAAGGAAGGTTTCACTGGTTTTGGTATTGACTGCATGTGCATCTACACATTTTTTAGTATGTTGCCTTTTATCTCCATTTGTGTATTCATTGTGCATGTGGTTATGTGTTCATTATCAAGGTGATAAGTGAGCGTGACCTCCTGGGGACGCAGTTGGTGAAGAGGAACGATGCACTGAAACTACTGTACGAAAAGATCAAAATTCAACAGTCCATCACGGACAAGGGCTTACTTCGTTACAACAAAGGCATGGAGGATATCAGACTCTTGAAGATAGTGATCAAGAAGCTGAAACGGGAAAAGAACATCATCAGCAAGACCGCCTCAAATGTGGAGGACCTCAGGTAACACAAAGGGTGTAGTTTTTCATAGCATGTCATTTTTTTTTTTTACGTATCTGTTCTCATATGGAAGTGTTTCTGTTTCACTTTGCATTAGGACACTAGGAGTAGTCTTAGGGCGATTTCACGCTAAAGCGTGTTTGACGTCAGAGATCGATTCACTTGGTTTGTGTGAAAGCTGTTTACAGTTCATGTAGACTGGTGTTTGCCAAGTAATCTGGCATAGTATTGAGTAAGTGAAACACATGATGCACTTTTGAACCACTTTATAGTTCATTGGCATACTTTGATGGCACAAACCTTTTTTCCTATTATCAAATACTCTAAAACATCATAGAGGTAGGTGTCTGATCGCTTTTCTGCAGCACTCATGTGCTTTTTAGAGGTATAATGACATAATGATTATGCCTCAATCAAGAGTACATACAGCACAGAGAGACAAAGCTAATTGGGTGCTTGTCAGATAATTCTTTTTTCAGTATTGACCCCACAAGATGTTTATTGATGTTTTCAAAAGCCATAATTCACCGCTTTCTATAACAGTCACTTTTTTTGTCACTAAAGACATGCGATAAAAATCACTTTTAATGGACTTCTTGGCTGAGTAAAAAGGAGGCAGCAGCAGCTCACTGTGGAAAATGGGGGAATGTTTGAAAGCACTGGCAGGTCTCGCATCTAAAGCCAGATCTATAATAGATGGGTTTTACTAACCCTCTACTGGTTATTTTAGTAGCGTGAGGGGTGGTGTAACATCACATACAGTTTCTCCTCTATCTCTCAGGCCATTGCAAAATTGTTAAATCTTCAGTGAGCCTGAATTATGTACAGAAATTTCCATTGTTCCAAAATGACTGAATAGTTTTAACCGAATGTTTTCAAAAGAGAGACAGCCATACATACTTTCTTCTTTCTTCTTCTAATCTTTATTTAAATCTCTTCGTTCATTAAAAAGTTTAAAAAAGAAGTGACAAGCGACAAGCATTTCAAAACATGAATAGTACACGTGTGACTCTTTATGTGACTTTGAGCATGTCAGCCGATTCATTCAAAAACACAGATTCATTCAGGTACAAAAAGTGTTTATGAGCTAGTCATTGAATAATTCAATTCATTTACAAAAAAAAAAAAAACACTCTTAATGGGCTTAATATGCCCTATCATACACCCGGCGCATTGTGACACCAGGCCCAATGCAAGTGTTTTTTGCTAGTTTTAGCTCGACGAAGTTATTATTTTCATGTCCAGCGCCTTGTTGTTTAAATAGCAAATGCACTTTTACCCATCTGTTCGCCCATGGGTGTGCTGGTCTGAAAACAGTGTGTTGGTGCGTTGCTATTTTGAGGCAACTAAAACAACTGCACCGTTGACCAACAAAATCCTGGCAATAACGCAGTGTTTTTTGTGTTATTTAAAAGCAGCGTTAGTAATACTTGCCTATAGGCCCAACGTGCGTATACTCGGCCTATTACATACACAGGGACATGCAGCAGCACACAAACATTTATAATTATATATTAAAAACAAAAGGAAGCGTTCAGTCTTCCCACTCGCAAATTCCGCCATGTAAATAGCAAATCCGCCATGGTGCAAGCACAACTGGCTTTTAAAGGGAATGGGAGATGAGACTCTGATTGGTTTATTGCACGTTACTCCATAAACACACCTATGACTCATTATGAGACTAGGTACAACCCTTTTGAACTATGCGTCGACTGTTTTTTTTTTCTGTTGAGAAACTAGCAAAAGTGGTTTCAGACATGCTCTAAGTGCCCCTGCGACCATGCGCTTCAGACCATACACACCGTCAAAATATGGCCCAATGAGTAAATCATGTAATCATTTGCTCAATGATTTGTTCACAGCTATTCACTATTAATTAAAAAAACCAAGTAGCTATGGCTGAATTCAGAACACATGCTAGCATTCAACTCTTACTGTTTCTTAAATATCTGACAGATATGAGTAGTATGAGTAGTATGTTGTTCCAATTTTAGCCTGTCTTTATGATTGAGGCATTGAATAATTCACTCAGATGATCCTTGTACAACAATGATTTATTCCAGATGAAAAGTAACTGTCAAGTGACTGTCGTTATGTGTGAGTCATTGAATCATTCACTCAAACTATGGCTGCATCTGAAAACTGAAAATTATTCTTCAGATAAACCATTCCAAGGTAGGAATGCATCAAGCCACGTCTGATTCCAAAATTAATTTCACTTCCTGTCTCCTGAGATACCTTCATTGAACGATTTTTGAAGGCAGCATAGATGTATGCTTCACTGCATTCATCCCACAATCCTGTGCTTTCCTTTCTGTAACAGTTCAGCTAAAAAATAAAGATGGCGTCTGAAAGTTGCGGTTGCTTGCAAAGTCATTGTCTGATAGGGTAGCCAGAAAACAAATCAGCTGCCTGAGTTTTCGGATGCAACCATTATGTTCATAACAATTATTCATTAAATAACATAAGCAATGAACCATTGACTGAATCATTGACTCAAACGATTGATTCACAACAATCAAGCAACAATCTTTACATCGATGAAGCCAATGAATCTTTCACACAAATGATTTGTCTAAAACATTTATTCATTCAAGAACAAAACAAACAACTGTTTAAGTGACTCATTTACTCAAATGATTTGTAGATTTTGTCAAGAACAAAACGTTGTGACTGTCAAGAAAAAAAATTGACTGTTTTTATGAGTTCATTCACTCAAACAGTTTGTTAACATCGCTAATTCATTAATGAATGAAACAAGTGACTGTCCTAATGAGCAAGTTTAAATCATTTACTCAAATTATTTACCCAAATGAAAGTGGTGATTCATTTAAGAATGAAACTACTGTGTTTTTTTGAGAAAACGTAAGGGCTAGTTTTTTTTTTTTTTAGCACATACAAGACTTCACATCCATAAACTCTGATTTTATTGCTAGTTGTCTGCAGTTGGATTGGCATTCTCATTTTAGAAAGCTTTTTTTTCCTTCTTTTTTTCTCTCAAAAAACCCCCCTCAATTTTAAATGCTTTTATCTGCTAAAAAGTGACCAGTCACATATCTCTCCAAAGCAGCCATGCCCTGTTGCACCTTTAACTCTTATCGGAAAACAGAGACGTGTAAAAGTCCTACCTATATTCTGAAACATATGCGAGAATCAATAAGCTAGCTTTAAGGTTTCAGAGAGACTAGTCAACAGCCATTCTGCCAGATGGGTTGACTTGATGCCCAGCTTGGATGCCAAGAACTCTGCAGATATTCAAGCCTCCCTGGTAAACAGGTGGCAAATTTTTGTCATTATTGCTGTCATCAGTGCAATGAAGTGTCCTCAAAGACGCTGACTGTAGCATATCGGTGACTGTGTGTGAAGAAATGTTTCCTTTAGGATTAGCGTTTCTGGGAAAAGTCTATGAAAAGAAAGTCTTATGAGGAACTGACATCCTTCTATGTTTACATTTATACATTTAACAGATAATTTTCATCCAAAGCAACTTACAAATGAAGAATGCGACAACATCCAAGTTTCTTCCCGTAATATGAGAAGTGCTACAATACAAAGTTACAAAAAATGGCTTAGGATTGCTTAATGGTCCCATGTTGTCAAAATTTACAGATTTTTTACATGATAACTCAAGTTATGTAAATACCATAAGTTTCAAAACAGTCAATTCACACGTAAGTTCCCTGATTATCACGCAGGAATGAGAGTATAGTCCCTAGCCATATCGGTTGAGAATATCGCAACTTTTAATTTTCTGTTGGTCTTAGTACACAATGTAACTATACACATAACAAAATGGGAATAGGAAAATGTTGCCATTATTTTGTCACTTATTGAGCAGTAGGCTAGATGGAGCCGTTTTCCTCCCGTCTTTGTGCTAAGGTAGGCTAGCGGTGTGTGCGTCAGACAGAGTTATGGCACGCATGAAGATAAAAGTGGTATGAATGGACTTCTGGGTGATATGGTGAATAGGCTAAAGTTTCAAAAAGTTGGCGTGTTTAAGTAAACCTTTCACATTTTATGTTACATTATGGAGCCAGCATAATCTGAAATTATAGTTTGTAAACGATTATGCAATGCTAACGTGTTCCTAACCCTAACGCTGAAAGTAAAAACAAAACAAAAACAAAGATCATTCTGAAACATCCTGCTGGAGGTGGGTTGTTGTCTCCTGTCGTCGCCGATTCAGGGTCTGAGTTAGGCTCAACATTTCCCTCAGCAGTGACCATTATTACTGGTGTTTCTATTTACCTTACTTTTGAGTTTTAGGTATGACCACAGCAGGCTACAGCATACATGACCCCTGTTACTATTGGTTGGCCTGGCCATGTGTCACTCAGAAAACAACTAGCCAATCAGAAGAGAGGCTCATGAATATTAATTAGACATGCCAAAATCTTTTGTGTAAGTCTGTTTACCTGTTCTTAGCAGCGCTCCTGAAAGAGGAGCTGTAAATATAAATTGAGATGGTTTTTGGTATACAGCAACTTATACAGTATATATATTTTTTTTTTAATAAGTTGGTTATGTTCACCAATGCTGCATTTGTTTGATCAAAAATACAGTAAATGCGCTATAAAAATGCATGTGCAAAAATGCGGAAATAAAAATCTATTTGCAAACAAATCTTAATGAAAACAAAAACACAGTGAACAGATGTAATAAATGATGTGATCTGACAAAGACTGAACAAAACACAGATACCCCTTTTCCACCAGAATGGTTTGTGTTTTGGAGTCAGAGCCTGTCCTCAGCAGGGCGAACTGGCCACATGTTTCCACAGACTTGATGAACGAACGCTTATGTACTGCTGCTATGTGTTATTTACCTGACTATAACCAGTCTAAAATGTCCCCATATTTCATAGTATGAGATTCTTGTAGCATTTTAGAATAGTAAATATTAATGACGCTCGAAAAAGATCCTAGGGATTCAGATTTCAGAGAAAGAGTTCAGATGGGAGTTCATCTATTCCTGTAGAGTGACCTAAGGAGAGTTGCTGTATCGCTGTTGTCACCTACTGAAGCGGAAGGTGCTAGGGTGACAATTTGGACTTGACATCGCTGTGTTTATTTTGTCAAGTCATGGTCCCCTGAACTCTAACCAACAAGCTTGTGATTCTGTCACGAATAATTCCCTGCCTCTGTGTAACTTAGCGATTAAAGGGATAGTTCACCCAAAAATGAAAATGTTGTCATCATTTACTCACCCTCATGTTGTTCCAAACCTCCATGAGTTTTTTTGTTCTGCTGAACACAAAAGAAGATATTTTGAAGAATGTTTGTAATCAAGCATATAGAGCAACCATTGACTACCGTAGTAGGGGAAAATATACTATGGTAGTCAATGGTTGCTCTATATGCTCGATTACAAACATTCTTCCAAATATCATCTTTTGTGTTCAGCAGAACAAACTCATACAGGTTTGGAGCAAGATGAGGGTGAGTAAATGATGACAACATTTTCATTTTTGAGTGAACTATCCCTTTAAATTGTGCAATTGCAACCACAAATAAAGCTGTATAAAAGATGGATTCCTCCGGTCCATATGAACTGCGCTTAAATGTGCCAAGGAAACGCACACGTCTCAACATCCACTCAATAGAGGGAGTGAATGATTGGAATGTAAATGCTACCATTTTCTTAATAAGGACAGTCAAATGAACTCTTAAAAGAGATTGCAATCAAGGCTCATGTACATAATGATAATGTATGCACTTTTAAATCATACATACATTCTCAGACATTTCACTCTACCCACCAGGTCATTGTGTGCCATCAGTGCTCTAAGTGGTACTTTTCCGGTACTTCTATATATAAATCTGTAGCGTACCCTTTGTTTTAGTAGTTTGTCGTGTAACTATCTACTTTTTTGTATGGGCAGATTGACTGTAGTGGAACTACTTTATGAGTAAATTGCAGCTTTGGAAGCAACAGTTTCAAAGTATTTTAAAACCAGTATTTTAGTATAGTACCAATATTTCAGTAAACTAGAAAATTATAATTTATGCCGTAATGAACTAACTTCTGTTGCATTTTGCCTAGAATATTCATTAGAAGATTAAAATCACAGAGTGGAATGAACAATATGGAGCACGGACCAATGATGTGAAAGTGTGTGTTTATGTGTGGATGAGTTTTTTCTTTGATCCAGCTTTGAAGCAAATTATTGCGTTGGGTGTTTGTCTACTGTAATGAGGAGGTCTTTCCATTTCAAATGATTTCAAAGAGCCCATACTCCAAAATAAATTATGTTTGGCTAACTCTGCCTGAATCACATGGTCGCCCTTACGTGCACTTCACGTCAATTAAAACAGCTCTTACATGAGCATTAGTACGTGTTCTACTGCTCTCGAACTCCCCCCCCCCCCTCCACTCCATTCCCCCTGTTCTTTATTGCATTAGAGAAACATTATATAATTGCCTTTCTGAAATATGGACAGGACTAGAAAGAAAAACAGAATTAGAGAGAGAGAGAGAGAGAGAGAGAGAGAGAGAGAGAGAGAGAGAGAGAGAGAGAGAGAGAGAGAGAGAGAGAGAGAGAGAGAGAGAGAGAGAGAGAGAGAGAGAGAGGATAGTAGACCTTAGATAGACCTTACCTTTGACATTTTAGCTCACTGGTGCACATTTTCCGGACAGAGGCCTTGGACTCTTATCACAGCTCATTGTTTTATATGTGTACTGCTGTAGGCACATTTCTGTAACTGCTCTCTTTCTTTCTCTCTTCCTCGATATCTGTCTCACACCAGTGCCCACTAGCACTTGTCCACTCTCCATTTTTTTCTACCTTTTTTTATTTGTCTATTTTCTCTTTTAAACGTGAACATTTCTAGTTCAGAAAACCAGTATATCATTGAAATGTGTCTTTTTCTATTAATTAAAAAAGGAGAAAATTACCTGGCAACATGGCAAATGTGAGCTGTAATGAAGTTTGGTATATCATGCTGAGTCATACTACTCTAAAGCGCATTTACTCTACATTGCACACTAGGGTTGTATGGAATGGAGTTCAAAAAGTACCATGGTACCAAAAGTACCATACATATTAATAATAATAACAATATAATAATAATATACAAATAGACAAATGTCAGATTGCTTTTAGTTTAAAAAAAATAGTCTAAGCAAGGCATACTATACAGTCAACCAGTCATTATTGCCAAATAAACCCCAAAGTTTATTTAGTTTTTTGCTATAATGACCAACTGATTATCCATTATTATAGTATTATCCAACTCATTGCAAATTAGTTTCCCAAAAAGTTGGCATTTACCCTATCAAGTGTTCCAAGTTCCTCCAAAAAAGTAAAACAATAAATAAACATGAAGTGACAGCTTTTGCGTTCATGTCCTCGTATAGTGACACGGCAGAGGCTAAAAAGACAGTCAGGGGTGTGTATGCGCGAGCTGTAAATTAAACCGCATATGCACCATTCATTCATACAGAGACGCAGAACATGGAGGGTTAATATTTTAATAGTATTTTGCAGTTAAATATTCACAGACACTAGTATATATTCGGCTTCAATCTGGAGCCGAATATACTCGGAAGTCAGTACTACCGGTACAATGGACATGCTGGTATCGTCACATTTTTTAAAAATTTCAGTAGCGACTTGGTACCAAAGTACCAGTACTTGTGACATCCCTATTCCAAGTATTTCATAAAGCTGTGTAATAATTTATTCTATTGTTATGATTACTTTTAAGAGCGAGTTCACACTTGTAGTTCTCTTGTTTCTATTGGTCCGAACCAATAGAAATTTTTGTTTTTATTTTAGTCCTGGTTCACTTAGCGTTTACACTATCATTTTAAACACGGAACCTAGAGATACAAAACGGAGAAAAACTGTTTTATAGACGTATATTTTGCAACAGAACTTTTCAAACATCCACAATGCTGGGTTAAACGTGCTCATTGTTCATGTGTACAGATACCAGCTGAGAAGTGAATCGTGTCAAATGTGTAAAAGAGTCAAAACAGGGGTAGTAATTCTTCACACAAACAAAGAACTGCTGCATAAAGATGCCATTTTCCATGGTGTAATGGGCAACAAAGCTCCTTTGACGAAAAGAAATAGGCTTGTGTCCTTAGGGTCGTATCTTGTGTTTGAACCGAGTTTGTCTGGAAGCTGAAAAGGTGGGCTCGTCTGCTTGTGCTTCTGCTTGGTGCGCACCAGGGTTCAGATGGCAGCTGTCAAACTTATTCAAATGATCCACGCTAACTGAGCAATCGCAATTTTTTAAAAAAAATCATACCAAACCTGCCACGTGGGAACAGATTAAATCTGCTCAATTGTTTCCAAACAGGTTTCCCAAACATCCTCCATTGTTTAACAGATAGCACTGGCTCAAACTCACACAATTGGTTGAAGTTTGCAGAGCGCCGCCTCCACATTTTCTTATTCTCACACATTCAGGCTGTGTTCACATTCTGTTTTTGGCTGCTTATAGAGCCTGGAGCTGTCACAGAGACAGGTGGGACATGTCTTGAGACCTGTCAGGTGATAGAGACATGTTGTGTATGTTTTGTTTTTTTAAAATCACCTGCGGCAGCTTTCGGATGGTATACAGTATGTGGAAGTGCTTTGGCTTGTGGAAGGGGATTGCTAAACCCAAATCATACTCTTTTTACGCAGATGCTAGCGAATACGAACAGTCAAGCTCGCAACAGTCATGTGTGAACAAGCGCGGCACATGCGCTCTAGAAAGTTTCATTTTTGTCTAATGTCTGCGTTGTTTGTCTCCAGAAGTTACGACCGATAAAAAATGTATTTGTTTTCTTCTTAAGTTGCGGCTGTCTCATAACAAATGCTTGTCAATGCGGATGCCTATTGTTGCTGCAGTCTCTGGTATTTTGTTGTTCTTCTTGTTCTCTTTATTTTATTTTATTTTTTAATGTTAAAAAACAGTCCGGTCCAGTGCTGCCACCTTGTGGAAGAACTTTTCTAGTGCAAAACAAGCTCACGCCGCATGTGCAACCTGCACACTTTAATGTTTGTGACTTGTGAGTTAGTGGGAGGATGCTGATGATAATTGGTTCTCATCATTGCCTTTTGTTTTATAAAAATGTTCTGCTATCGCATGCAAATTTGAGTGTGGTGCCACTGGAAAGAACTCGTTCTGCAACACAGGGAAATGTGTGTGTAGGTGTGAGTCCTGGACTATAAGCGTGTTTATTAAAGTTTAAGTCCCTGATATCAACCCTGTCTTGCTGAATAAATCAATCTATATAACCCAACCCGCCTTCCATTTCTTGGCAGATCACAGTCGAAACAACAGCAAAGATGCCTAGAAAGAGGAATGCAAACTAAACTGTGAACTGTGCTCTTTTTTCCATTCTAAATCAGTTATTTATTTGTCACAGTGGAATTAATTTGTTGACAGCGAAAGATGGATGGCTTGCTTTCTTTTAGTGGACAGTGATGTATTTATGCAAAATACAATTGAGAAGAGAGAATGGTGAGAGCCGAAAAACAAAAGCTTTGCCAAAAACACAATTAAAATGCATAAATTAGGGCCAAATCCAGCAAAAGGCTGCTTTTATTTCCCCAATCTGGACAGGAAATCCTTTCAGGGCTCTATTGTTCTTTGTAAGGTGCAGTAAAATGACCATTGACTAAGATTAATATGAGCACTGATGCCAGTAATTACTGTCTGCTCTTGTGTTACAATTTATGTTATTCTCCTTCTTACTTAGTATATCCTTTGAGTGTAGAAAAACAGCCATGTATTTGAATGCAGATAATGCTAAGAAGCTTTTGTTAGGAACAGATCAAACTGAGTGCCTCTTAAAGTATTTTATTAAAGCTCCAGGAAAAGGTGCTGGCTTACAGAAGTGCTGGTTTCCCAGATATAAACTTATGTCAAGCACTAGAGTAATCAAAGTGCAACATGGATGAAAGTCTCTGTCTTTCAGGGTCGGATTAGACCTGTCTTGATCAGTTATTATCTCTGAAAGAATACTTCTGCTCAAATGTTTGATAGTGCTGTCAAACTTGGTTTGAACTTGCATTCCAATAAAAGATTTCTGTTTTGAAGAATATTATTATAAGTTGGTTTTAATAACGCAGGAATGTTGGACTGAATTCATGTACATTAAAGCATGTATACATTTTTGCGCAACTCTTTCTGAACAGGACATTAGTATACCAGTAGATGGTGACATACGTATGATTTACTGAAAACTTTATTCAAGTGATTAGCTAAAAATTGCTAATTCATTGGTTTTTCTCATTCCTAATTTGTGCGTCCCCGCTTCCCCTCCTCGCTGCCTTTCCTCGCATTGGGAAGGCTGCAAGGAAAGAAAATGAGGATGAAGGAACTGAAGGAAAGTTTATTTGTATGTTGGAATATTCTTGATCAGTTGAGCATCACTTCAAAGCATCATCAGTTTTGCTCAAAGAATATGCCCAACAACTTATGTTGTTGAAGTTTGTTTAAAGTCATAAATAATAATGATAAAGCAAGATATCCTTATGAAATATGGATGATACGGTTTATTTAAATGGGTCATGAGCTGCATTGTTTTATTGTTTTGTATTTTCTGGGGTGCACTTATAAGGTTAGAATGATTTTTACATTAAAAAAAAATATATAATTTAGAAATAAAAGGCTTTATTCCTACCCTGATTTTTGCCTATGATATGAACACTCTGTTTGAAAGGGCGTGTCTGCCGTGAGACTTCAATGTAAATGCCCACTGCTGTGATTGGCTGACATCTTTGCATATGAAATAGCTAAGTATTACATGTGGAACCCTCTCAAAAAACTTTTAGCAGGTTTTACTATTACAGATCCAAGTCAGGGATTATAATTAACAGTTATTTACATGGTGTTTTGGCATTTCCGTCAAGTCAATATTGTTTGCAAAGCAAATTGCTACTGATTTACCAAATAATCCACAGTAAAATGTATCGAATACAAATAAATAATCCTTAGCTGATACATTCACATTATTGGAGATAAGTTCTGAAGTTCTGAAACTTACAGCATATTCTTTTAGTATGACTTCTTCTATGTCAAAATACTATATGTCAAAATTAGATTTCTCAGTTCATGAACCCTTTAAACTGCAAAATTATTGAGACAGATGTGAAGGGGGGCGGGGGGGATTAATGTCGGTTTCTCAACAAGAAAGACTTAAGTACATCTGTGCATCCTCGCTCATAGCTTCCTCACTCTTCGTTCCTTGCTTCCTCACAGTGCAGTTAGAGAATTGAGATGTCCTTCAAGATGGCTAACTTTGATCAGTTTCTGGGTCACAGGGTGGATGAAAGAGTAGCGAGGAAACGAGGAAGCATCAGTTTGAGTATTGAGAAGCACCCATTCAGTAACAAAATTAATCGAGCTGATCCATTCAGGAATGAAACAACTGACTCTTGTTATGAGTGAAAAGTTGATTAATTTAAATCATTAATTCAAAAGAATTACAAAATTAAGGATGAAAGATGTTTGAGTCTTACTCTTACCAATAGTAATTAAATACTTTTGTATAAAATAATGATAATATGAATATAATAGGTAGATTTAATGCTCCTTGATAATTAGCATTTATATCAGATATATTGGTAAACATTTCGATGCGTTAAACCTTTTTTCACAAAAAGAAATTGAAACCTGGCTATTAAGGTCCTGTGTATTGAAGTGTTTTTGAAAAACACTTGTGTGTGTGTGTGTTCGTGTGTGTGTGTGTGTGTACATCATTATCTGACAATGACACAACAGGTGTATAAGAGACTCCACTTCACATTAGAGCGCCTGAAGTCTTGTTTATATGCCTTGCCATCAATTTTAATCAGTGAAGCCACTTATTAAAGACTCAGGTTATGCCCTAAATATGAATACATGATATGTAATAGAGAGCTTCCACTCTACATCTACTTACCACATGGGAAATTCAGTTAACAATTGAATTTGACGTTAGCATGTTGGAAAAAAGCCTACATAGGAAAAGATTATTTACACTAAACAGTTTTTAATTATAATTTACATTTTTAATGAGATTTATTTAAAATAAGCATTTCTATTAACTCATCCATCATCTCAAACTTATTTTTTCACTGAGCTTGTTTGTTCATGCCCAGCAATTTTAAGTCTAAAACAGGAGCACATCTATTCCACCTTAAAATAATGTCTCTGCAGGTAGCTCAGTAAGTTTCTCAGAGTCATTGTGACAGTTATAAACATTAAAGATGACAAGCAAGCAAACAGCTAATGGCAATTTTCCCCGCTCAAAGATTGCTAACACTAACAACATTGATTTGGTGTGAATCCTCAATGACGAAAAAAGACCTTGTAGGTCTTGAGAAATCAATCCATGCATTTAGAAGCAATCGTACTGTCTTCTAAGCACAACAACATTTGCAAAAACCTCTCTAATTTACTTGCATTGCTAGACAAATGACACTACACTGAGGATTTTAGTAATAGCATATCCCCCCTCCCCCCCAAAGGAAATGACTTACTGATGCTAATCGCTAACACCCTCATAAACTCAACCTGCATTGCACTCAGGTAAATGAGCTGTGCGCCATCATCATCCATCTCTCTCCCTTGCTTCAGAGAAAAAAAAAAACTAGTTTTAGGACATACTATTTAAACAGAGCATCATAACATCTCGGTTTAGCTTTCAGATGCTTACAGCTCTGTCAGCTATACAATACAAGGGCTAAACTATGGAAGCATATTTCCACCACTGAATAAATAAATAAAAAAGGTAATTGCGTTTTAACATCTCACAAATTATGGCTTTTTTCCCCTCAGAATTGTGCCATATAAATTCTGATTAAAATCAAATGTAACAATGTATTATTTATTAGGTAAATGTATCATGCCAATTACATAATCAATTAAAAGATAATCAATACATAACATTAAATGCTCTGAAGTAAAGAGTAAAAGATGCATAACTGACCTAACATTACATAACACTAAGTGTCATCACCTAAGTGACACTAAGTGTCTAGCAACTTTCCCTTAATTACCAGACCAAGACAAAGCATCCCCCGAAGTGAGACTGGAACTTACTATAAGTTACTATTACTATACTAACTATATTGTATGGTAATTGTTCACATTAAACCATATATACTTTGGGTGAATTTCAGGTAATCTCAGTATCTCAACATCAAGGGAATGATTGCGTCTCAGGTGGGGAAGGTAATTTCACAAGAGAGAGTTCAGACGTTAATTTCCTTTATTTTTTCAGAGAGTCATCCTCTCTTCCAGTTTCTCTAGTCTTACATAATGTCTCAATTGTGAGTTCTAAAGTCAGAATTTGGAGATAACAAAAGTCATAATTGTGTGATATAAACTCTCAGTTGCAAGAAAAAAAGAAAAAATTTTGTCCCAAGATTTTGTTTTGTCCCATTCATAATTAGACTTTAACTCGCAGTGGCGAGTTTATATATCTAAATTCTGAGAAAAGAAGTCAAATGGGAAATCTATCAGCTATAAAGTCAGAATTGCAAAAAAATAAACTCACAATTGCAAGAAAAAAGGCATTATAACTTTATATCACACAATTCTGACTTTATAACTCGTAATTGACAGTTTATATCTCACAATTAAAAAAAAAAAAGAAATTCTCAAAGAAACTTTAAATGATTTTTTTTAGTTATACAAAAATAAATCTATAATTGATTCTTATTAAAAGTTGCTATAGCATCGAAAATACATTATTTTTTTATTTGGTGTAATTCTTAACATAATGTTTATTTAAATTTGACAATAGTTTTTTTTTTTTTTTTTTTTGGCGGGATATGATTTTGTCCATGGGGAATTGGTTGGATGGTTGTGTTTTGATATTGTTGTGAGCTGATGTGAGTGACAGGTTGTCCCGCCCTCACACCAGTAAACATCATTAGAGAAGAGATGTTGCTGCAAAAGGGAAGGGACATTACTTTGTTTAATGATTAAGAGAGCACGTGAACACGCACATCACAAAATATAGTATGACCTCACATTCTGTCATTTCTTTCTTATTTTATTCCCCTTTTTATTAATGTTTCTGCCTTATTTCAGCCAGGAAGAGGTTTTATGTGTGTGTGTCCTTAGAGATGATTTTGTAATTTATTTATTTTCAATGTATTTCAAGAGGCTTTTCTATTGTGGCTGAAAGAGCGTAATTTGGTTTTCCCAGACTCTGGCAAACCACTAGTGCTAATAGGTTTGCTGATGGAGCTTTCAAGTTGTTTATTTGCAGAGTTGAATCACTGTAGCACTGTGAACACACTGGCCATGGCTGGACCTGGACTTTTTTTTTTTTTTTCAGTCTCTTTGGTACATTTCTTGAATCCTCCTTAACACTTGCAAACCAGTAAACTCATTTCTCGAAACAATTCGTGCAAACAGACCCACACAATGGACTACACTGATATGGTCATTAATATAAATACACTTTTGTGAGATGAACTAAGGAATTTCAGCAACTTACAGGCTTTTACAGGTGTTATCAAAGTGAAAGTCTTGGTGTCATTGTTCACAAACAAGATAGTCAAAATATTTAGCCACGTTGTCAATATAACAGTGTATGCTGTCAGTATTTTCAGATGTAATCTATGGCTGCAATTTTTATGAAAATGATTGAAAATGCACAAGGCTGCACTTTTTTTGTATGCCATATATAAAATTTGAACAGTACAATTGGACACATTACTTTATATGGGATATTAATTGCAAAAGACTATATAGGATTCACAGTTGTGCTTTTATTTTTGTATTTTAATGATGTTGTTGCAATATATAAAAGAAAATACTATGTACACATTTTACGAACAGAATTCTGCAGTCTGGCAGAATGAAGACAAGACGTTCCTTGTCCCAATCCACTGACAGAGTGTGATTCTGGGGACTCCTGGCTGGCTCGCCAAATTGTGGTAGATTTTTACCTACACCTGACTTAAGTTAAACTGGGTGTCCCAGACACATTTAAGTTTATACTCTGCTAAAAGTACTTCAATACCTGTTTAAGTCAGTCAACGTCTCAACCTTTTTGAACACTGTCACTCAGGAATAAGGTCTCTAGTGTACCACTAAATTCTAGAAGTAAAATCTTTATTGTCTAATCTACTGTGCAGAAACGAACCAGACAGACTCTAGAAAATGCCTTTGGAATGATTTAATTGGCTGAGAGTCATCATAAAAATCTCAGAGAATCTCACCAGCAAAAAAGAGTATTTTTTTTATAGAATTGGAGCATGGCAAGGGTTACATGATTATTTACATCTTTTTTTCTACAATATGATTGGTTCTTTATATGTATAAGCAAACCCTTTTGATACTAGGTAAAATAAAATCTGGATTTCTTGAATACTTCACTTTATTACAAAAGTCTTTATATTTAGATATCTGTCTGGTTTATTTTCCACTTTTTGTTATATTCAGACATGATTCAAACACATATCTTGTCTGAAATTTGTCTGGGGAGTCTGCTTTATATTTTCTACTGCACAAGAGGCGTGATCAACTGGCACTAATTCTGTATGCAATTGCATAGTCCTTCAACCAATCAGACCACAAGAGGCATGATCAACAGGCAACAATCCATCGTTTTTCTATTTTTCATCGTGTCAAACCTGCAAATAGGATGGTCGACCAGATGGATAAGCGATTGGTTCCTGCAAAAATGTAACAGAAGCAGTAGAAATTAACTGGTTTCCAGTACATTTGACTTTGGCCTAAGGTTTGGGGACATTTAGGTTTCAAATGCATATATTTATCCTGAAAAAATGTGTTAGTTATGATTAATTAAAAATTCCATCACAGCATAGATGTGTATGTGTGTTTGTGTGATATAGTATGCATCTGTATTAAGTGTATTTACTATACAATGTGAAATGTCAGTGTAATATAAATCACTTCCAGTAAGCATACAGTGCTAGAGTGCACTTCACATTGTTAAAATATATACCTGTTCTGTCATGCGTAATGCTATGACTGAGAAAACGGGTTTTCTCCCAACATTTCGCTGCACCATTCAACCTTTCGATCACAATTGAGAACATAGTCCACAGTTAGTGGTCCTTTTTTAATCTGAAACATGCGTATGTCCTTTGCCTTATCTCCCTACCTTTCCACCACACATCCATACTTTCCACCACTCCTCTTCTTCTTTCTGGTTTTGTTTCTTTGTTGTTCCATTATAAGAAATTTGAACTCTGTTGTGGTCTGTCTATATGCTTTACAGTTGAAGATTCATGACATGCATCTCCAGGGCTCCAGATTGCCACCAAATAGTTGCATTTTGCTACCAAAATGTGAGAGTGTACAACTGAATTTTATATCCAGTTGCACGTGCGACCAGTAAATTTGGGGAAAAATGTTTTTTTTTTTAAATAGATACTCCAATTACATGCTCTCTAGAATGCTGTATTTGCTGATGTGACACTGTCACATATTTTTTGTTTTGTTTTACAGTTTTTATAGAAGTACATGACTCAAACGTAATGAAGTCATTTTATTTAAAAGAAGAAACCTGTTCAAACATACATAATACAAACATAAAACCAGTGCTTATACTCTGTACAGCAATCATTTAAACATCAGCCTGCATTCTTACACTGTTTTTATTACAATGGTAAAGTGTACATTTCTTTCTTTGCTGCAAATATGCCAAACTACACGAGCCAAGCTCTACCTGTTCGCTATCAGAATCGTTCAACAAATGGTTCATTATGTTTACTTCACGAACGAAATTTACCACTTCATTCAATTTGTTCATGAACTAGATCCCTCGTTCAGACTCAAAAGTATCCGAGTGCCGTCAAGATGAATCTCTGGTGTCGTGCACTTGCAGCAAGAGCCCACTCACACACTGTTCTGATTGGCTGTGGTTTTTGCGCCTGGTGTGGACAGACAAGTTGCTTGTTACCGGAATTATGCCGCGTTACGTGTAGTTAGGACACAGTATTAGACTAAGCAGCAAATGTGTACATGGACCAACCATAAAAGAACTCTGAATGCTAGAATGTATTCTGTATGTATGTCTATATAGAAAAGCATGTATGCCTACAAGTGTGTTAAGAAGCTTGGTGCAGAGATGGAAAGGTCAGCTAGGATTATGTTTTGAGCCATAACCTGTCAATATGAGATCTAAGAGATTTGTTTCTCCCACTCACTCCCATTCACCCTCTTGTTTGCGTTTCCCTGTTTGTGCCTGTTGTGATGCATAAGTAAATAAGCACAAGTCTTCAGATCCTCTCACGCAAATTCATTTTTTAAAGTGCTGTTACGTCCTGCCAGAGTGCAGGGGACTTTAAAAGACTGACTATAAATTAGTAGGTTATTGTTGCTTTTTATTATGGCCAGAAAACCAGAGCCAGAGTTACTTTACCGGTGTGCTTTTGTTCTGATGGCAGACAGGAAGTGTTTCATATGCAGAGGGAGCTGCAGAAAGAGAGGATAAAATGTCGTGCTCTAGAAGATGAGCTCAAAAATCCCCTGAATCTACACCGCTGGAGAAAACTAGGGGTATGAACTTATATTGGCTTGTTGCCGAAACAGTCATATAAACAATAAAATCTTCCAAAACTGTTCGATGTTGGTTCTAAAGTCTCTCTTTCTGTCTAGGAAACTGATCCAAGCACCTTCGAATTGATTCAGAAGATTCATTGTCTGCAGCGGAGGCTGATAGCTAAGACTCAAGAGGTTGTGGAGAAAGAGCTTCTGCTACAGGTAAAAAGATTCTCTCATCCGTACTAGTCATAGAACAATCATATTGCATCATGTCATTGGTCAGACAGACAGATTTGATTGGTCAACAGATTTTCCCATCCCAAAATAACACCATTCAGTAAAATGTTACAGTGGTGTGTGGTGGTGTTTTAAAATGAGGAGTCAAAGTCTTCACCATTTTTATATACAACAAATCTAAATTTATGTCCCTTTTTCACTCAATTTTCCTGGTTAAATAAACATTTCATAAAAAAGAGAGACGAAATGTAGCTCTATTTTGTAATGTAATATTTATTAAAACCAAGTAGCTATCCATTTCATCAACTTTGCATTTTTACATTTATTCCAAAATAATAACTAAAGGCAGCAACAATTTAAACAGTATATATATATATATATATATATATATATATATATATATATATATATATATATATATATATATATATATATATATATATTATTTGTGAACTAATGTTCATCTTTTCTTTTTAATAGTAAACTTATTTTCAGCAGTCATCATCAAGCTTGTACATGTAGACTACACTGAGATGTTAGCAGCAGATCCTTTAATTTAATCCTTTAATAGTTGCTAGCTGGAGCCTCCATGTTACGTGTAGATGTATATCTGAAGAAGGTTCCAAGACTTCCAAAAACTCAAAAGATCTTTATTCTCAAAAACTTGTCTTTACAAGAAACATCTAACACTTCCTTAAAACATAAGAACCACAGACGGACATCTAAGGTGTTAACATCAAGATCGGAACAAAGACAGAGTGAAAACTAGGAACTTAAATACAGGCACTGATGAAAGACTAACAAGGGATAACAGGTGACCCAGATGATGAGACACAGCTGACAACACGCTGGGACTGACAGTGGTGGGAAAACTAGTGCTGCATCCCAATTCGCCTACTTATACTACGTCCTAAAAGTATGCACTCTTTTTGTGAAGAAAAGGTATATACTTTTGAATGTGTAGCAGAAAAGTATGCAAGCTTCGGGACATACTACTTCGCCATCTTTAACGGACTCTGTCGCTTAGTTACGTGCATCCCGTCACCGTTTATCTGCCCTGTCAATCATCGTCAGATTCATCACAGTTCAAATCCTCCCCATTCAATTTAATCTCCTACCGTATCGGAGAGAAATGTAGCCGCTTGTTGATCTGCCATGTGTGGGTCTTTGTGGGTCAGAGACTCTCCTTATGTGTTTACAGTTTAAATATAATGATGCATTTAAAAGTTAATGGCCAAACGTGTCATTAAAAAAGTTCACAATGCTGCTGCAGGTGAAATGTAATGTGGACAACACTGAATAAATATATTTTTGTCAGGTTAAATATTGATAGTTGGTCACTCAAACCCCTTTATCTAAACTTTTCTACTTAACCATCGAACTCGCACATCCGTCATGTTTGTAGTTTTTTAACGCTTTTTATCCGCGTTTGTAGTTCCAATCGAATCCTCGTCCAACTCGCAGTGGGTTGTGGGCAATATCAGCCGTTAGAGTGCACATCGATCCGTACTACAAATTCGGACCGGAAATAGTAAACCATCCGGGAATCTTTGGAATACTCTTTTCAACATACTACGATTTGGGACATACTAATTCTATTTTCGAATACTATTTAGGATGGATAGTATGCGAATTGGGACGCAGGGTAGAACAAAGAAACATGTGACCAAACAGAAACCAGGAAGAACATGAGGAAAACACAGGAGACTGGATATGTGACACTCCATGGATCGGACTTTGTTTAGCACATCCCACAGATGCTCGATTGGATTGAGATCTGGGAAATTTGGAGGCCAAGGCAACAACTCAAACTCATTGTTGTGCTCCTCAAATCATCCCTGAACCATATTTGCTTTGTGTCAGGGTGCATTATTCTGCTCAAAAGGGCCAGAGCCACCAGGGAATACTGTTTCCATGAAAGGGAGTATATTGTCTGCAACATTGCTTAGGTAGGTGGAACGTGTCAAAGTAACATCCACATGGATAGCAGAACCCAAGGATTCCCAGCAGAACATTGCCCAACGCATTACACTTCCTCCGCTGGCTTGCCTTCTTCCCTTAGTGCATCCTGGTGCCATACGTACCATCCACGCCATCCACGTGATGTAAAAGAAAACTTGATTCATCAGAACGAGCCACCTTCTTCCATTTCTCAATGGTCCAGTTCGAATGCTCATGTGCCGTGCCCACTGTTGCCATTTTTGGCAGTAGACAGGGGTCAGCATAGGCACTCTGACTGGTCTGCGGCTATGCAACCCCATGCTAACACCTTTCTATCAGAACCAGCATTAACTTCTTGAGCAATTTAATCTACTGTAGCTTGTCTGTTTGATTGGACCACACGGGCCAGCCTTTGCTTCCCACGTGCATCAATGATCCTTGGCCATCTATGACCCTGTCGCCGGTTCATCGCTGTTCCTTCCTTGGTCCACTTTTGATAGATACTGACGACTGCAGACCGGGAACACCCCACAAGAGCTGCAGTTTTGGAGATGCTCTGACCCAGTCGTCTAGTCATCACAATTTGGCTAGACGACTGGGTCAGAGCACCCTTTTTTTTAAACTAGCTCAAATTACGCTTACACTTGCCGATTTTCCTGTTTCTAACATATCAACTTTGAGAATGTTTTTTTCACTTGCTACCTTATATATCCCACCCACAAACAGGTGCTGTAATGAAGAGACAATCAGTGTTATTTACTACTTCTGTCAGTGGTCAATGCTATGCCTGACAGTTGTGATAATATTTCTCAATACGACTGTTTAATAAAATGTTTGCTAAGACGTTAAATCAACCCTTCTTAATAACCCAAACTTTTGAATGGTAATGTATGGTAATGTAAAAAAAAGAGTTTTTCTCAAGTTACATAGAAGACTTAATGTTTATCTGGCATTTATCTAACTTAACAAAAACAAATTGGACTAAAAAAATGATTTTTTTTTTCTTTTTTCTTTTCTGTGCCTGTAGGGCTTTTGCAGAATGTCGACCATTAGTTTTACACATCCTCTGTGCCTTGCTTGTTCCATTATTACATATTTTGACTAATTTGATTATGCTTTCAGCTCCTAATAACAGTAAAGCACTCTCTACTTTTACCATACTAAAATCCACATAATTCTTCAGATTTTCACCAAAACTATGAAAAACTCTGCATATTCTTTCTTGGGTGATAGCTATTAATTTTGACTCGAGTACATTTTTTAATGTAACGTGAACTGAGAGAGAGAGACCCATTTTTTTTAATGTATGTTATTGTCACCTTTCTGCTATTTAATTCAAAAATACACAACAAGCAGAGTCTATTATTTATGTTTAGTCATGCTTTATTTACAGTACAGTCTTGGACTAACATGAAGCACAGTCATTTCCCTCTTTTTGTCCTTGTGTACGGTGTCTAGTATTCAGAGGGCCCTCCATTATCTGTAATGAAGTGATCCGTGCTGTTCATTGCTCAGACTAGAAACAAATGTGATTGCTCAGATGTAGCAGGTGCTCGAGCAGAGCTTCTTGAGGGAGCAACATTTGTTTACATAAATGCACTTGGAATCTCTGATTAGGTTATGAATGGAGAGCTGGAGAGAGGTGCTGTCGGCCTGACTAGGGTAACGTTTTATACTGTCTCGCTTTTTTTATTTGGGATTTATAATTGATTTGATTTGTTTGAGGATTATGATAGTGGTGCCAAAGCAACTAATCAGAGATGTTATAGAACTGAAAAAAATAAAATAAGTAAATAAGACAAAAGTTCTCAGTTCGTCTGAAGGAGACAGACAAAATGTTCTAGGAATAGATGCCCACTTTACTTTCACCATTACGAGATGGGTAGACATGGACTGTGATGTTCAGTTTGATGGTGTTAAGAGTTTTTTTTTTTTTCTCACTTCGGATCTTGAGCTCAGATGCAGTGGAAATGATAAAATGGGCTTTCAAAATGCCATTAACATCAGACAGACAGCCAGTTTAAAAAGGTTCTTTTCACTGACTGTATCAAATGAAGCTTAACGGACTGGTTCACAATCTAAGGACCAAGCAACCGTTTTTAGGTATCAGATCATATCAAATCATGTGTTCACTTTTTCTTCTTAAACTCAGTACAAAATCCACTATATTTGCACTGAATTTTAGCTGTCTGTACTAGAGCCATGTAGTTTAGTTTTATACAGTAAATATACAGTATGTACAAAATAAGAAGAGCATCTTTGCTCGTTGCATTGTTGCTGCTTGTTTTTTCTGGGTTTTGTACAATTTTCAGTTAAAGTTTTCATTGAAATATTTGTTTGTTTTATAATTAGGGCTGTTAATCGATTAAAATATTTAATGGCGATCAATCACATAATTGTCATGATTTAACTTGTGATTAATCGCAACTTAACCACACATTTGGATCCATTGTAAATGTATCTTTAATCAATGTTTCAAGTTTTTAATCAACTAATCAACTATGGGTATGGAAAAATATGCATGCTTTATGCAAATGTATGTTTATTATTACATATATGTTTATTGGCTCAGTGGTTCATGTAGATTGTCTACAATATACAAGGTTGGTGGTTCAAACCCCGGTTCCACTTGACCATGTGTCGAGGTGTCCATGAGCAAGACACCTAGCCCCAGCTGCTCCCGACGAGCTGGATGGTGCCTTACATGGCTGACATCGCCGTTGGTGTATGAATGAGTGTATGAATGGGTGAATGCGAGGCGATATGGAAAGCGCTTTGGATGGCCATAGGTCTGTTAAAAGCGCTATATAAATGCAGTCCATTTTACCATTATTGAAACCATACTCAACAGAGCATGAAGACTAGACATGTTTCAAAGGTCACAGATGTTTTTCAAAGAACTTGTTCAACTTTAAAAGGTTCTATCGGAGCTTCGTATTTGGAACCCCTAAAAGGTTCTATATGGAACCCTTTTTAAGTGCCAAAAGGGTTCTTTCTTGTCATTATAGAGCCTTTTTAGGCCTTGATCACACAGAACGCGTTTTTCAGGTTCAAAAACGCGAGGCGCATATATATATATATACACACGCACGCACGCACGCACGCACGCACACACACACACACACACACACACACACACACAGTATATTAGTGCTGTCATTGGACATTGTCAAAACATTGGAGTTTTGAATATTTTTATATTGTAATAATTTTACAGTAACTCTACTTAATGTAGAAGCAACTTAAAAACTGCTGCCAAACATGACATGGATCTGACGCGCTGCCACGCACATCTCATTTTCTCACAACTCTTAATGCTCATTTAAAGCGTGATTTAACTAATTTAAGACTTCTCGTATGAGAATACCCGACAAAACGGGCATTTTGGCATAATTGCGTGTTATTGTTTGCTCAATCGTGAAAGAGAACAGGCACACTATCGGTGCACACGATACTGGTGCGCATCTTTCTGTGCATCGTGTGTGTGTGTGTGTGTCTGTCAATCACAGACAGCGCATTCTCTTTTTGTCTTGTCATGCTTAAGTGGTTTAAAATCATTTGCATGAATAAGAGCTTGATCATATAATGTAATGCTAGCCAAAGGATGGATAAATACATAAATATTTTAACGTGTTAAACTGAACAAAATAATTGCTTGTGGTAACGTGCTTATTTTGACAAATTCGGTTTGGTTTCACAATTAACAACTGTTAGAATGCACAAGTTCATCAGAATAGTGTATTTCTATGCACAGTTTCACACAAAGGACTCTGATTGTCAATGGACTCCTGATTTGAGCTTTTCATGCACACATTCTCTGTGTGGAAATGTGCGCATTCAGGAAGGAACATTGGGGTTCAGTGATAATTGGGTTAAAGCTCTCTGTTTTACAACACCCCTATAACTCATTGTGTAATTATGAAGTCGCTCAGGCACATCTCTGTGTATTGGCTTGAGTGCTGTGTGTGTGTCTTGAGCTGCATTTGATGTCTTTTAAAGCAGCCCCACCACAGCTGTTAGACAGAAGGGCATTGTTGTATTGTTTTGTAGCTGTTTGCAGTGAAAATTGTGACAGCGTGTACAATATAGCACCGTTTAGGACACAATAGCAAAAAGCCATTGCAGTCAAGACAATGCTGCACTTCTGTAGACGGAGGACACTTGTGATTTAGAAAGGATGCGAGACAGGCTCCATTTTCAATATAATACCCATTATAGATCTTGAAGTATTCACAATGCACCACTTTACAGCAAACAAAGAACAGGCGATGTTTTTCACAGAGAAACACTCTAATTGTCGCATTATTTGCATTGAGGCAGTGCAATAATAAAAGAGGCACAGAGCATATCATGTCATTTAATATTCGTGCAGGCAAATCTGGACTGGCGATTAGCGGTCAGCTATTTATTCATGCATAGTGACTGCAAGAAATGGCCCAATGACTCACTGTGGTAAGAAAGGAAAGGCTGCTTTGCCTTTATTATGGGGTTTATTATGCCCTACTGATAATGTAATTTAACACTATATGCATCATATCACAGATGAGTCGTAAGGTCAGTGAAACTTTCGAATCAGGTGCTGCAGAGTTCAATTGACTTTTCCAAGCTGAGTTTTAATTTGGGCAAAATGGAAAGGAAGGTGTTATTTTGTATTGCAGTAGTTCCAGAACTCAGAGAAAGGTCATAACCTCTAATTTCCAAAGCTCATGCGTGAGCACTTCTTTCAGTGCTGCTTTATTTCAAGCTCCTTAGACCAGCTTTGAACTCTCTTTTGCTGCTTGCACTGACTATCCTGTTTAGTACACACTGCTGTAAACTACATTTAAGTGTCATGGACATGTTCAGAACTTCTGGTATTTAGTGGGGGATCCCTTGAAATAATTAAGATCTAGTTTCTTCAAGGTGATTTTGTAGTTTTCAAAGTCAGGGACAGTTGACAGGGGTATAGTACAATATTACAAGTTGCACTTATGAACATTGTAGTAAAATTTTATGTAATTAGATCAATGTAAATTTTCAAAGAACATTTATATTAAAAGGATAGTTCACCCATAAATGACAATTCTGTTATCATTTACTCACTTACAAGTTGTTCCAACCTGTAGGAGTTTCTTTATTTTGTTGAACTTTAAAACACAGTTGGATCCAGACAGTTCACAGTTGCTGTTAACTTCCATAGCAGTCAATGGCTACCATCAACTGTCTGGTTCCCAACATTCTTCAGTGTATCTTCCTTTGTGTTCAACAGAAGACAGAAACATTTACAGGTTTGGAACTTGAGGGTGAGTAAATGATGGGAGAATTTTTACTTTTATAGGTGAACTATCCCTTTAAGTAGCTGTTGTCAACATTGATAATAATAATAAATTTGCATTTTATTAATATTTTAATATTAATAAAAATGCATTTTAAAAACTGTTAAAATATAAAACTATTTTAAATTGTAATATTTCATAATATTTCCGTTCTTGCAGTTTTTGATCAAATGAAGGCTTCTTTATTAAGCTAAATATATATTTTTTCAAAACATAAAAAAATTGTACCAACCCCCAAATTTTTGTGTATAGCCAAAACGTTCTTGCATAAAAGTAAAACAGATGCAAATTTACTTAAACGTGTAATTGAACAGGTTTTAACATTTACATTTTTTAACTGGTTGTCAGGCATTCTATTTATGCTTTCTGTTGCTTTAGGTCACACTGTGTTAGGGTCACGGGTGAGGATGAATGACTGTAATGTGCACAATTACATTTCACACTGTAATGGATTTCTTTGGCTGTTTTAAATAAAAATACCTGGAGTCTGCAGACGCAGGTTTTCTGGAGCCATCACAGTCTGGATGGGCCTCCCCTGTAGTCCTCGTGCCAAAGAAAGATGGACGCCTTAGATTTTGCATTGACAAAACCAAATAGAACGGCATAACAGAAAGTGACGTCTACCCTCTGCCAAATCTATTGAAGTAATCCCTTTCGGGGGTGGTCTTTTTTTTCTACTCTCGATCTTAATAGGGGTGGGTGTTGGCAAGTGACTATAGATGCTTCCAGTAAAGCCAAGACAGCCTTTACTACCCCAACAGGACTATTTCAATTTAATGCAATGCCGTTTAGACTTAAAAATGCCCCAGCCACTTTCTAACATCTTATGGAAACCATCTTGGGAGAGATACCTGAGGAAAATTGCTTTGTGTTGACTGACTATATTATCATCAGAATTTCCTTGATCTCCAAACTGTTTTCCAAAAGTCACTCGTGGCTGGTTTAATGATTAACCTCTGACAAAGTAAGATCTGCTCACATACAGTAACATATGTACAAGGCTGACCCTAGTTAACTGGAAGCGATTTGTACTTATCCTGTCCCAAGATATTTGTATAAGCTGAAGCATAAAATTAATATTCATTGTAAAATACAACTTTAGCCTAGTTCAGACTGCACGATTTTCAAACTTGTCAGGTCACTGCTCTTTTCACACTGCATGACTATCTGGGGTATCATTCAGTCACTGCTGTGTTCACACTGCACGATGGTTTGGCGACAGAGGAGTTCACACTGCTTGACTGAACAAGAGGAAAAATCGCCGACAACTCTTTCTCTCCGGTGCGCAAACTACACGTGCAAAGTGACAAGTAAGCAACGCGAGATCACACGTGCATCATACCAGAGTTCTCGCGCGAGACTTGGAATTGTTATAAAAAATGATAAACTGCACAAAGTTTGCTTCAAATTGTATGTGCGCTGATTTGTGGAGAAAAAAAAAAAGATTATGGTGGAGGAAATTGTTGGAGAGACAGAGGAAGGCAGGATTGTGTTCTGGAAAGAGAGTTTGAGGTAAATAAATAATTTTGTAATGTGCTGCAGCTGGGGCTGGATGTGCAAATGTTTGAGCTTTGTTTCTTTTTGATAAAATTGTAAATATATCTATTAAAATACTGATATTCTGCTCTATAACTCCTCCCTGAACCTCTTTCATTGGCTGTCGGTCATCGCCGATGTAATTTTCAGTCAGAACGCAGTTCACACAGCAGGAGTTTCAATCGCCGACAGGTCCAGATATTTAGCATGCCAAATATCTCACCGGCGTCGTCGACTCCTCGGCGATTCTCTCTGATCACGTCTTTGATTATTCACACTGCGTGACTGTCACTCGCGTGCACGAGCACCGATTTGCCTATGATCTCGGGCTGTTGTCTGCGATTTTGCAAAACCTTTCGGCGACTCAAAACCGGGGCAAAAATCGGGCAGTGTGAACTAGGCTTTAGGTTTTATTGATAGTATAGTATGTGGCCATCTCTCAATTGCCATAGAAATAATAATAGTTTCTGTTCCTCTCAATTCTGATTTCGTTTTAACTCCTACGGTGGCCGATTTAGTCCAAGATTAACATGGCAATCCTCCTCTTCACATTCCACACGGTGCCATCGAGTGTTATAACGTGAAAGGCGAAGCTTGAATTTATGGGTATGTCCCTCTTTGGCTAATGTACTTTCAAGATGGAGGGGCAACATGGCGACCGGCATTCGAACCCCTCACCCGTATGTATTTTCAATGGCATATTATAAACTTACAAGAATACTTTATTACTTGAAAGAAGTAAATATACACCAATGAGCACATATATTTTTGAAAGAACTAAGTGTTTTTAGCTAAGAATAAACTAAAAAAGTTACACAGTGTAGCTTTAAGTGTTGTTATAATTTTTGCCCCCTGTTTGTGCTGTTTTTGACCTTATTAGACCTGTGACCCACTAATTGAGACCCACCGCTCCAAGTCACGTAGGCATGCCTTTACTCTTTTGTGATAGAAATTTTGCCATGACAACAGCAACAAACAGAAACCATTGTGATTTTCAAAATCTTCTCTAGCTGTCAAGGGAGGATGTCTCTGCCGCAAGACACGACAGGTCTAAAGCCGGTAGACGTGCAATTGTCGTCCGAAGTCTTTGGCAGAGAAAGCTGTTGCGGGGGTGTGAAAATTGAGCGTATGTTCCCATCACTGTCATTCACAGCATGTCTTCATCTCTGAATGGAGTGACACACAGAACATCTGTTTGCTTTTAAACTTGTGCTTGTCGTCCTGATCGCACTGAAGCTTCAGGTGTTCTCCATGTCACATGGGCCTCTCTGATTATTCAGTCCAATACAGAGTAAATAAAGTCAGGATGAAGCGAAGCAACAACTTCCTGTGTGTTCCTTTTTGTTACCAATGTGTAAAACATACTTCTTACTTAAGAGGATGACTGTAGACATGTTGTTAAATATGAGATTGGGTGAGAGAGAGATGGAAATGGAGGCAAAGTGAGCGAGGGATAAGGATTTGAAGGACCCATGATGCGGTCATTGGATTAGAGCCAGCGATTTTTTGTCATTTCATCTGAATCAGGGAGGATGGAGAAATTCAGATCATAGCCTTTAGAGATGATGCTTTTCTTTTCAGCAGGAAAAGTCCATTTGATGGTAACACTTTACTTGAAGGGGTGTGCATAAGACTAACATGACACCTTCATAATCATGACATGACACATGTCATGAATATGAAGAAGTTTTATGCATGTTTATGACAACTGTCATTAGGTGTCATTCACTCAGTTATGTCATTTTTGATGCAAATATGACATTATTTGCAATGTCTTTGATATGACAACTTGACATAAACCAATACATCATAACCTGTCAGTGTCTTTGTCATGACAACTTGACATTACCAAGACAACATAACCTGTCATAAACATGACATAGCAGATTAATTATCAAACTTAAGAAACTACTTAGCTGTATGGTTTAACATTACATTAAACTGTCATGTGGTTGGTTTTGACGTTGGCTGTCATGAGGCCATTATAATGTCATCATTTTTTTTTTATAAATTGAATTTGTCATTAACATGTCATTAAGTGTCAATACTCTCTCAAATTATTTTATAACGGTGTCATGAATATATGTTTTGACGTAAACTACAGTGGTACACGTTGAATTTGTCATTAAGATGTCATTAAAGGGGGGGTGAAATGCTGTTTCATGCATACTGAGCTTTTTACACTGTTAAAGACTTGGATTCCCATCCTAAACATGGACAAAGTTTCAAAAACTAAGTTGGACTTTTGGATGGAGTATTTCTGTGTCAAAAATACTCTTTCCGGTTTCTCACAAGTTTCGGAGAGTTTTTTTCGAGTATGAATCTGCTTGACGTCGACAGAGCGGAATGTCCTTGTATGGGCCGTACAGGCTCTTCTCCCGGAAGGGTGCGCGCGCGTGACTAGAGCGAGAGAGGAAATGCACGCCCATAAACACTCTCCCAAGGTGAAGATCCACTCGACCGCGCTCCACTTTATTCCTATGGGTGACATCAAGCGACTTGAACGCTTCAGCACAGCATTCCGGGAAATGACAAGAAGCGTGTCGCAAAAGTGGATCTCCATGGTCACTGCTGTCTCAGGACTTCACCAAATCAACAATGTTACCAAAGAAGTGTGTTTTTGACGGAGCGGTACCCCAACGATAAAGGTTCACGGTCGTGCTTTGGAAGCAGGCGGTGAGTAAAACTGCTTCAAATGTCTATGTTGTTGGTTACCGTTGCTTAAATAAACATCAGTAAACAACATGATCGTGTATAGTTAATTTATCAATGGAGCATGCAATCTATGGTGTGTTTAAATACATTTGTTTAGCTGACCAATATAGGTGTCAGTTTGTTTATTGTAAAATCACCCAAACATAAACCTATGTGCTACAAATGTGCCTCATTCAAATGTGCTACTCCATTGTTTTTTTTTTAATACACTATGACGTGCACAACCGTTTTGCTTGCTACTGCTAAGGTTTAGTCGCATACAATAGTCCATAAACCAAATCATGTCATCATATACCACGAGTAAACACACACAAATGTTGACAGGCCACTAAATACAGTACATACCACAGAGACGGACGTCCTGATTTTGCTGCTTCACCCGTTCAATTTATTTCATCCTCCGTATCTGATTCTGGATCATATATGTATTAATTGAATCTGATTGATAGCCATGGTTTATTAGGGTAACGTTTTCTTTTCCATGCATGACGATGTCAGCCGCATGACGTTTCAGACGCCCTCAATGCAACAGCTGCGCGCTCGTCACTCTTTAGCTCCGCCCACACTATACGCCTCCAGTCGCTCATTTTTTTCTGGAAAGACTCAGTACAGCCTATCTTTCTTTTATATAAATATAATAAAACTAAAGACTTTACGGAGATATGAAGGATGCAATACTACTCTATAGGTACTCAAGATTGACATGAGATTGACTGAAACTGAGTGTTTCACCCCCCCCCCCCCCCCCTTAAGTGTCAATACTCTGTCAAATTATTAAAAACATTGTCATGAATATTTTTCTTGACCTGAACTATGGCATCAGAGAGATAATAGAGATAATCTCAAAATTAAGCTCACAATGATAGAGTGGCACCCACAGACATTTTTTACACCTATATTATGTCTATGGTGGCACCACTGGTTTGGAGTACACTTTGACGGACGTTGGCCGAGTCTTAGTCAGGTTAGTTTATTCAGGTATTTAATGTAAATTTAGTTTGCAGTAAGAAAAAAAAAAAAAAAACTCCCAACAACATCATTTTGGGTTAAATATACTTTATTTAAACTTTTGCAAACACTCTTTAACAAATAGTTTGAGTTTAATCTTACCATTTCTTTGTTCGTCTGTTTGTTATGGCTGAGTCCTGTGAGCTGGTGCACCGTCAAAAGGGGTTCGGGCCGAAACGTTGGACCTATATATACTGTTCCGGCCCAGGATCTAGCCGCAACCATTCCTTGTTCAGCCCGGGGTGGGGCTCCAAAGAACATTCCTCTTACTTTTATAGAATCAGAAGATAAATTAGTGTTAAAGTGTTATTGTTCGGTGTTTGTTTATGTGTTTATATGATGTTGTTATATATGTTTATTTTGTGTAATGGTAATTATTTATGTGCGTGTTTTCCCCTTTTTGAGTTAATTGGTGCTGGTCACTAGTGTATAAATTCATGCCTTGTGTTTGTAAGAGTCAGTGGTGTTCTGTGAGAGAATAGGTCTTAAAAATCAAATTATTTCTTGAATGCCTATTCATATTTTTAAGACATTTAAAATTGTCTATTATCTGACCTTCTGTAGGAGCTGGTGGAGGAAACTTTATGAACTGAAAAATTTATTTTATAATGCTGTTCTAAAATAATAATTCAAATATTAACACTTAATGACATTTTAATTACAAATTAAACTTGTATCACTGAAAAAAATAAATAAAATCATGACATTATAATGGGCTCAGTTAACATCAAAACCAACCAATGATGTATTGGTTTATGTCAAGTTGTCATAACAAAGACATCTCACATAATGTCATCTTTGCATTAAAAATTACATAATTGAGCGAATGACACTTAATGACAGTTGTCATAAACATGCATAAAACTCCTTCATATTCATGACGTCTTATGTCATGATTATGAAGGTGTCATGTCAATCTTATGCACATCCCTTCAAGTAAAGTGTTACCGTTTTAACCAATGTCTAAGAATAGAGGTTGTTTGCATTTCTGCTCTAGTGTATAGTGTATGCATGTGTATACAAAAAAATACAAAAAACAAGGGTACTAAGAATTTCAGGCCCCATCCCAAATGGAACAATGCATATGCACTGTGAACTTAGAGTACAAGAGTTGCCGTGTGTGCATGATCGTGTGCGTGAAGTCCACGAGACCATAGGGTGTCCCGTTTGTAATTTTAAGTTTCAGAAGAGGAGTTGAAATGCACCCTTGATGCGCACCTTCTTCCCGGCAGTCGAAGTAGCCTTGAACGCGCAAGCAGTGTGGTGCAGCGCAGAAGCTGTGCTTATGGAGAGTGGGATGAACCGCGGCTTATGTAGTGCAAATACAGACATGTTCAGTGTTCTCCTCCAACGCCTGTCTGTCTCGTTTGATTTATGGTGGGCAGCATATATCTGCTGCAAATGCGACCGTGTTCCCCTCTGTCCCAAGCACATATGCTTATAACATGCTGTATATAGGTAGTTTGTGTGATATAATTAACCTTAATGTTAGGATATGCCTTAACAGATAGTTTTACTGAACACTTTACATGATTTCATGATGAAATGTGTTATGTTTCATGTTAATCAGGTCAATTTTGATCAAGAACAATCCACTGTGGCTTTAATTCAGCATGAGCAGTGCAGGAAAATAGACTCTGCGCCGAAACGATTGGGGCACTGCTGCTTTTGCTCTGCTCCTGTGACGTGCTGCCTCTGCATGCGGTGTGAATGCTCTAATCTGTTAACATGGGCACCAAAAAAAAAAGATGCCATGCTTACGCTTTGCTAACACGTGCAGTGTGAAACCGGCCTTATGTCGCAGAAGTGTAAAGTCGGAGGAAGGCCATGAGTAGCCTGGGAAAACCCAGACAACTTCCGGCAAATTTAGATTTGCTCTTTAAGTAGCCTGGCAAAGAGCTCATTTAAACCCATTTCTAATCCGTCGAAATCGTGGCACCAATCAGAAACTTTGGAGTAGGCTTTACACGATGACGAAAGCGCAGTGACAGTGGAGCCGCCAGCCGCCGTGGAATATCACTCGAATCAGCTACCACGTCTGTTTGAAGCGATCCTTTTGGTTAAAACCCAAGCAAAAAGAAAACACTCAGCTACCAGATGTGGATTACACTGGCTACTTTAATGAGGAGTATGGGGAGTGTGATCATGTACTAGCACCACACAGCTGCTCTGTATCTGGCCTTTCTGTGCTTACTTCATCTAGATCTGGTAATCATGACTAGACTGCACTCAAAAAATGAACTTGCACTGTTGTTAGTTGCACTCAAATCATAGTTGTTCACATTACTTAAAGGGATACTTCACCGTAATATAAGGTAACTACAGGGGTTTAGGTTAAGGTTAAGGTATGTGGTGGCCAAAATTATTAGAACACCTGAAAGATCTGAAAATATTTACTTTTTTTGCCATTTCATTGTGTTCATGAAACATGCATCACATATCAGTTGAAGTGGATCGTACCATTTTTATCTCCTTTAAACTGTAATATTTTGTATGTCCACCTTTTGCAGCAATCAGAGCAGCACATCTCTCTGGCATAGTGTCAATATATTTCCTCTGAGAACTTCAACACTAATGTTATCTCCTGCCTTCTGCAACTGAAGCCAAAGGCTTTCTTTTAAATGCACAATAGATCTGTCCAGTTTATTTTCCAACTCGCCCCAAATGTGCTCGATCGGGTTGAGGTCCAGACTTTGAGGGGGCCAGTCCATCATTTTCAATTTTTTTAATTGTCACTTTGGATCAATTTAATGCATCCTTGCTGAATAAAAGAATAGATTTCTTTAAAATAGTCTTAGTGGCTCAAACTTTCTTCATAGAAAATTCAAGGTTAATCCACTTTAAGATGGCATGTAGGTTTTTATGTGCATTTGGGGATTTTTTAATTCACATTTTGTTTCTATCCAGCATTTTTATGCAATATTAAAAACATTAGCATTAAAATATGTAAATGAAAACCAGTTTTCTCTTGAGAAACAGACAGACTAGTAATTGAACATTTGTCTGTTATAAAGCATGAGAAGAGGTTTCAACAATGTCACAAACTGTGCGCAGATTTGCCCAGAGGAAGGCCTGCGATCAACAGTCAGAGAAAAGTAATTTGAAAGAGCTTAACTTGTACTGAACCTGAAACAATCCATTTAAGATCTGTATGGAAAAGGCACTTCAAAAGACTAACCTCTGAGAAATAAAACATTTCCTCTGAGAAATAAAGCCCCAAAATGTTTGTCATTCGTGGTGTTTTATTTATAGTAAATATAGTACGACAGGTGTAATAAACAGACAGGTTGTTGGGTCTCCGTGAGCACACGTGTAACTGCATTAGCATTATCAAAGCTCAGCCCACGTAGGGCCATGAAAATGTTTTCGGATGCTGAAGTGATGCATTCTTTGATAAAGCGCCACGAGTTCAGATGTTTGCGCGAGACTGAGAGTTGGTGAAAGGTGGAGTCTGAGACTGGGTTTGATCTCGCCCTTGTTGTGATCCTATAAAAGTCAGTGTATTATAGTCCAGACGCCTCTCAGTCATAAATCATTCATTCGCTGACTCGCTCTCTAACACACGCTCACTTCACTATGGATGAAATTATGACGAGACGGCCACCGTGGCTGTGAAGAAACGACAAAAAGAAAAAGAACAGAAAATATCTTCAGGAAAAATACTGGAAGCTTCAGAGGAATAATGCGTTAAGCTTTCAGCTCTGCAATAAATCCATAGAGCGGTGTGCGTGCGTGTGTGTGTGTCCATCTTAGTAATGTGTTTAAGACAAAGAACTGTTTTGTGGTTGTCAAGGCCATGAGTGTGTCTTCATTTTGAATGCTGGTCCTTTTGATCATGAACGATCTTCTTTCAGACGTCCTAAACCCCCTGAATTCATGATCTCTCCCATGGCACATCATTTATATTCCATGGAAAATTCAGAGCTTTCATATTAGTGATCATTTTAGACACCAGACAGGCTGCATTTATTAGCATTGATGAGTTCAAACTGGTCAGGACTCCCTCTCTAATTAGCAACATTGATGATCTGTGTGTGTGTGTGTGTGTGTGTGTGTGTGTGTGTGTGTGTGTGTGTGTGTGTGTGTGTGTGTGTGTGTGTGTGTGTGTGTGTGTGTGTGTGTGTGTGTGTGTGTGTGTGTGTGTGTGTGTGTGTCTGTGTGTGTGTGTGCGTCATTACTTGGTCAGCGCTGCGATGGAGTCTTAGTTGTACATCTTTCTTTCCTCCACACACTTGGATAATTAACACTTGCTTACAAAATGAATTAGCTGTCAGTCCCCTGAATCCGGCTGTATCCTTTTCCTGTGATGTGACACTGAAAAACAACTTCATTGCTTTTGATCGTACGACTAACAATAGACAAGAAATCTTTCTATAACGCTCTGAACTCACAATGAACAAACAAATATCTTTTAAAGTCTTTTCAAGGAAAAATGCTTCTATTTAGTGACAGATTTTTAACATATCAGAGAACTTTCACATTGTTTTAGTGGATGTTTCATCATAAATTACAGTCCACAAATAGAATATATAGAATAACAGCACTGGAATTTGTCGCTGTATAAAAATTAAACAAGGGTGAAAATGTTACATTTGTCAGTACTGCACATTTAAAGGGCCCCTATTTTGCTATAATAATGGTTTTTAATTGTGTTTTGCAGTTCTCCTACAACAGGTTTACATGCATCCACGGTCAAAAACACTTTAATTTTCTCAAAATATACTTTGCAGCGTCACCTCTTTCTCACAGTGCAACTCAGGCCCTGTGTGCTCTAGGAACCTGCAGACAGTTTGGGCTGTTTCCACTAAATTACAGAAAATAGTGGAAAAAATAATTTTGTCTGTGTCATGTTGTATGCCAGATTTACTCAAATGGGTCTGAAGGGATGATCCCCTTTTTTTCCCCTTTTTCCCCCTTTTTGCCCCTCCCCCGACCCTGCTACCCCATTCCACCACCCCCTCCCACCACAATATACAGTGATATAAATGCAATTTTCCAGTGTCATTAAATTAATTATACATGCCGGAAGCAGCCCAAAGTGTCTGCAGGGTCCTAGAGCACACAGGGCCTGAGTTACACACTTTCAAAAATTAATTTATATAAAAAAAATCAAAAAGCGCCAAATAGCTTACACAAAAGCGGTTATGATAGCTTACACAACATATACTTACATGTTTATCACTTTTAGCAGTGTTTTATGTTACTTTAAAGGGTTTCCTGTAAAATGACACCAACATTTTGAACCTAGACCACTGTATGTGTGTATGGGAGGCTTTTCAATTTGGGTAGACCAAATCCAGGCGTAAATGACATCAGAGTATTTTATTGTAAATACATTACTTTGTGTAAAACATATGCCAAAGTGGTGCATATCTCCAGAAAGTAGAGACTCTAAGCTATAAAATGGTACCACATATGACATCATAGCTCCTCCACAGACATTTAAAATTGAAATTAAATACATGACGATGTCATTCCCGACCCTGTACAGGGTCCTCAGAGTTTAAGAGGTTAATTGAATTCATAAAAACAACCATATTATTATTTTTTTTTCTTTTTAATTCAATTTCTACACTGAAAAAAAATATTGTTGGTTTAACTTAAAAAAGTAAGTACTCTGATAAATCATGAAAATGGCAGAATTTGGCATGTTTCACTGCGTCATCACAAATAAAACACACACAATTACCCAATATGCTTACAAAATCTTTTAATAATATTTGAATTAAGCTTGTCCATTCTTTAAAAATGTTCATTGTATTAACTTAAAATTTTAAGGCGACAAGTAACTTTTTTTTATTATTTTTTCTTTCAGTGTATGAAATGATTTCCCACAAATTCTGTGTTGTGTATTTTCTGGTAATCAAATGAAGACATAATATAAATTTGTACTTAATGAAACTTTTTTTGTCAAACAAAGCTGCACACTTGAGCTTTATACTGTTAAAATTAAAACACGGAAGACAAATTGTAATATATTACTTAAAAATAAAAATAAAGTTTTTTATAGTTGGTCATTATTACATTAGTGTTAGTATTATTATTACACTGAGACATATCTAAATATTACTGTATAACTAATATATTTCTCAAGTTAAATCAAACTTTTATTTTGACGGGTTGCCATGAATACCTTTGAGTTTCTGTGTGTTTATGATGCGATGGTAGTTTTTCTCAAATTAAACAGTAAAATGCTGATGAAGTGACTCTCAGAGTGGCTCTGGAGATGATGGACATGTGTATATGTCCTCGTATGAGATGGAAACACACGATTGTCATGCAATTCTATGTGTGTGTGTGTGTGTGTGAGGTCAATAAACTGCGGCTCAGCGCCATTCATTCACACAAAACACAGGACACGCAGGACTCATAAATAGTCTTTTTGCTGTTTAATATTCACAGACACTAGTCTATATCACCAGATGCATTCTCAGGTACCGAAATGTGGTACCGAATAAACTAATGTGAATCGGTACTCGGTAGTACTGACGTAATTGGGTCGGTGCCCTTAAAGTACTGAGTTCTGTACCCAACCCTAACGTCCGCACACATGCACATTTTGGTCAAAGCAGTAATAATGTGATTAAGGTGACTACATGCCTGTTTATTGCAATTAAAATCGGTGTACGCCACATAGTTTAATGCAATTATGGTTACTACGATTATTAGTTTGATCAAAGTATTGTGTTTACATGAGGTAAAGTATAATCGTAATATTGCAGTCCCTGACAAAAGTCTTGTCGCTTGTGTACAAATTGACCTAAAGTGCCGCTGAAATATATTTCTAATCAAGATTTTTTTTTTACAAGAAATGGCTCATTTTAATCCCACCAGCTTTTGTAATAATGTTTCAGTGAAAACTAAACTTTCAAAAAGTATTCTAATATTCACAGCTTGGTAAAGCCCATTGAGTAAATTTTTGCTAAGACATAAGTGTTGTCACCTTGTCATATGAGCTTAACCTGTGACTAATAATGGATCAATTAGGTCTCAAGTGTGTATAAAAAGAACCCCAGTACACTAGACCTTCACATCAACTGCAACTAGACCTCTGCAAACATGCCTAAGATTCACCCTGAGACTAAAGTTTTGATTATCAAGAGGCTGAAGACCAGATCCACTGCTGATGTGGCAGACACCTTCAATGTGTCTCAGCGTCAAGTACAGAGGATAGAAAAAAGATTTGAAGAGACTGGAGACGTTTTTGACAAGCCCAGGTCAGGCAGACCCCGCAAGCCAACTGCTCGAGAGGACCGTTTGTTGGCTCGAAAATCCAAGGCCAGCCCATTTTCCACGGCAGCAGAGCTCCACGAGACCTGGTCACCTTAAGTCCCTGTGTCAACCAGAACAGTTTGTCGGATTCTGTCTCGAAATGGCCTCCATGGTCGAATCAGTGCCCAGAAGCCAGCACTAAACAAAAGACAATTGAAAAACCGTGTGGCATTTGCCAAGGCCCACAGCCTGCTAAAAGGATGGACGCAGGAAAAGTGGCAGAAGGTGGATTTTTCAGATGAATCTTCTGTTGAATTACACCACAGTCGCCGCAAATATTGCAGGAGACCTACTGGTGCCAGAATGGATCCGAGATTCACCCAGAAAACAGTGAAGTTTGGTGGCGGAAAAATCATGGTCTGGGGTTACATCCAGTATGGGGGTGTGCAAGAGATCTGCAGGGTGGAAGGCAACATCAATAGTCTAAAATACCAAGAAATCTTAGCTACCTCTTATATTCCCAACCATAAAAGAGGCCAAATTCTGCAGCAGGACGGTGATCCATCGCATACTTCCATCTCCACATCAAAGTTCCTCAAGGCGAAGAAGATCAAGATGCTCCAGGATTGGCCAGCCCAGTCACCAGACATGAACATCATTCAGCATATGTGGGGTAGGATGAAAGAGGACGCATGGAAGACAAAACCAAAGAATATTGATGAACTCTGGGAGGCATGCAAGACTGCTTTCTTAGCTATTCCTGATGACTTCATCAATAAATTGTATGAATCCTTGCCAAACCGCATGGATGCAGTCCTTCAAGCTCATGGAAGTCATACAAGATATTACATTTGGATCTCACAGCACCACAACTTAATTTGCTGACATATTTTTGTATTTGCAGTAAATTTGTTCAATTTCTGTATAGGCGACAAAACTTTTGTCTTGCCAAAATTTGACCTTTCTGTCTTGATTATATGATAAATATTTTTTCTGTGAAAATTATTTATTTCAGTGCATTAAACATCATTTGGGAGGGTTTTAGCTTTTCATATAACACCAATGAATTAATTAAAAGTCAGGTTAATATCAAGTATTTCTAGAAAATAGATAAGCGACAAGACTTTTGTCAGGGACTGTATTGCATTATGTACAATATGCACGTAAACACACTCAATAACTTTGATATTTGCAACTTTGCAAACAGTTAACATTCACAGACATATGTATTACACAAAACATGACAGGTAATACCTGAAAAAGCATAATAGGGGCACTTTAAAATGTATTTGATTTGATTGTGTTAAACTATATGTTGTGTGTGTGTTTTGTGGTTGCAGGAGAAAGAGAGACTTTACGTTGAGCTGAAACACATCCTTGCTCGGCAGCCCGGTCCGGAGGCAGCAGAAAAACTGCAGGTGTATCAGCGAACTCTCCGGGAGAAGACCAAACAATTGAAGGTCCTCAAAAAAAAACGGTCTTTTCTGTTCTTTCTTCTGCTCTGAAATAAAGTAACATAATAGTAGTGTATGATAACAATAATAATAATACATATATATATGACCAAATTAAATCAATTAATTGAATGTGATTGTTTAAATTAAATATTTAGTTCAGTTAATTTTGTAATTTATTTATTTAGTACCCCCCAATCTGTGATATGTCGGCTGGGTTTTTCTAACATAAATCATTCCTCCTCTCACTCCTCTCCCATCATCCCCATCTCCTTATTCCTCCTCTCCCTCTCACCATCACACAAAATGAATAATTAGTTACTTCACCACTTAATTAGGAGTTCAGGTCCATCTGGAGACAGCGACCACTAATGTCATTTTTAATGAGTCAGTTCGGTTTAAGCTGCCTCGTCTTGTCCTATTAAAAAGGCAAGAAGCAGAGATGAGAGCGGTTAAAAAGTTATGAGCCTCTGCTGAGCCTTAGGTGACCTTATAATATCCATATGGCCTTGATATATGTTGATCTTTAAGCTGGGTTTTGATCAGGTTTTTGCCATGTAACGGCAACCATTAGGATCCAGGAAACTGACCCTGGATCTGAAAACGAGGCAAACCGGTAGAAAGCGCTCTGTTACATTTGCCATTCTTTTAAAAAATGAACGTCACATTAAAGACTCGAAACTCCTTAGCTCGGCGAAAATCAGAGCTGATCTATTAGAATATCTGCAGTGTGGAGTATAAAACTCTGGCGCCCTTGAACTTAAAAATAACGGCCCGAAGGTAGGCATAGAGGGGTTTGGCTTTCTGATAATTTATTGCCAAGCTTAAAATGAGTTACGCACCGGAGGCATCACTGGCAAAGCTTTAAATAAACAAAGCTCAGCGTAATTAACATTAGAACAGAAGCCTTACTAATGAGCCAAACAGAAAAATCATCCCATTCTTTGTTTTGATTGAAGCATGTCTTCGCGCTCCAGCCCCCCTTTAGGAAATTAACATTAATTAACACCGGTCTTTTGACACGCCAGGCTTTTGGAAAGTGTTTCCAGAGTTTTGTCTTTAGAAAATACCCGTGTGAGTCAGTATATTATTCTACGCTTTATGAACACCTCACAGCAGGTGATGTATTTTGTTTTTGCTTGAAAGTTGATTAAACAAGGCAACTTTTGGCCCGTTTCAACACCTGAATAGGAATTTTAACCAAACATGTTTCAGTTGTTGCAAAAAAAAAACCTAAACTAAAAATTAATTTATGGCAGACTTGGAACTAATTTATGGAAGTTTTTTTTTTTTTTTTTTTTTTTTTTTTTTGTGGATGAAAAAACATGAAAGTGCTTCAATTGAACAGAAACATTTTGAATGCCTATTGTGCGGAAAAAATCCTTCCCGAATTGTTCAATCCAAAACCAGCTCTGCTGCACTGCAAATATGGGGTTTCTTCATTTATTACTCTCTCGCTCTCTGTCCATCTTCCTCCTCCTCTTTAGCTCCCCTCTTCTCGCTGTTCCTTTGATTACTGAGCTCTGGGCGGTTGGGTCACCTGCAGTATGTGGGTGGTTTCGAGCACATTGGATGAATGACAATTAGAGCTTGACTGATATGTGCAAAGATTGACGGAGATCAATGAGATGCCGCAGAGGAAATCACTTCATTTTTTGCTCGGCGGGAGAGATGAGCTGACCGCGTGTTAAGCTGAACACATCCTCAGTGATAGATCACGACTGTACAACTAGGACACATTTATAGCAAAGAGGTGCCTACTGAAGGTTGAGCACAGCTTTGGGAAACATTTTAATGTAATTGACAAATGGGCTCTTAGATGCTTTGCAATATTTAGAGGATGTGCAACATATCTGGAAGTACTAAAGCAGTTGATATAAAGGCTATAAGCTACTTTTAGTGTATTATCATGGTTATGAAGTGTTGTTCAGTGTTAAAAAAAAAAGTATAGTTCAACAGTTTAATTATATTACTCTACTAATTACTGTCTCTAAAAAATATTGCATTGCTTACTACAAATTACTTTCTAAATCCAGTAGAACAATACAAGGATAGAAGTTAATCTGTTCTTTTAACTGTTTCCCCGCCATTAACGGAAATTTCTATTGAAATTGGAAAATGACAACGTTTTCCTGCTTATTACGTTTTCTGAAAGAGTGCAGAATCTCCTAACCAAACACATGCAAACAAGATGCAGAAATAAGTAATATAATATGTCATTATATGCATACGTAAAATAACAAGGTCACCAACATTAAACAGAATATAAACTGAAACAATTAAAACTGCTTTTTCTTGAAATTATATCTCAAATATATTTCACACACACACATACAAATATATATTTATAACTTACAATTGCATGATATAAATTCGCAATGGGGTATTATAAAGTTATGAAGTCAGAATTACATAATTACAATAAATTATTCTTGGACTGACCAAATTACTGATAGGGAGAAGGTAATATTAAAAACATACATTTTAACATTAGACGTTAAATATTTATGTTAAATCCCCTATTGGTTTAAATATAATTGATTTCTTTACGGTATTTAATGCAATTACATCAGAAGTAACTTATTAAATTACAGAAAAAATAAGTAATCCCTTACTTTACTTTTTCAAGAGAAAAGTAATTAAATGATAGTAATTACTTAGTAATGCACTGTAATTAACAATAAACGCTATAGTGTTAATCACGTAATAAACAGTCTGCAAATTAATGGAGGTAACCTACTAAATGTTACTTTTGAATTAATCTTATAAAATGTTAGAAATTATATTTTTTAATGAACAAAATAAACCGCCATTTCAAGTAAAATGTATATATATATATATATATATATATATATATATATATATATATATATATATTTATTATTATTATTATTAAATTAAGCCAATTTGCCAATTTTTAAAAAAATCAATTTGGCCAGATGCGTTTTTTTTTTTTTTACTTAAATGATGCTTAAACGTCAGTACAACAAATTGTAATGTGTACTTTGATATGGCTGCATATAATTAAATGATGAACGTCATGCAGTTCACCTGGTTATGGTTGCCAAAAAATGTTTTGCAGCAACTAGGTGAAGGTCACGGATGTGCACATATCAACATTTCAAACATCACTTGTCCAAACAAAATTAGTTTTACCTGATTTGCATTCATCTCTAATCTTTTTTTATTTCTTCCTAAGGCCCTAACAGCTGAGCTCAACATGTACGAGTCCCAGTCGGAAGAATACAAGTATGAAATTGAACGTCTAGCGCATGAACTCCAGGAAGTCAAGAAAAAATACCTCGCACAGAAACGAAAAGACCAGGAGTACAGGTGAGAGGGAATTACAATTCTGTCATTTACTCACCCTTGTGTTCTTCTAAACCTATTCTTCTAAACTTTCTGTCTTCTATGTAACACAAAATAACAACTTGTTAAAGCTTAAAAGGCAGGATGAGAATGAGTAAATAATGACAGTGTTATTTTTTGGCTAAAATTAAGTATAGTGTTAATTCTGGCAGGTCACGTTAGTCAAGCTTGTCCCCCTGAAGTCAAGCTCATTACTCAAGCTTGTCCCCCTGAATCAGACTAAATTCTCAAATTAGGTTGTAATATTGACATTAATGATATCTGCAATACATTGTTGGTTCTGTTCTGCTTACCCTAAGGGGCTTTATCGCTACTCCTCCTGCTCTTATCCATGCTAGCCGGCAATCCAAACTATATGCTGCTAATTGTCATCTATGATGGTAGTGGTCCTGACAGCATTTATGTGTCAGCATTTGAGTGTCTGTGCATTTGGATTCAGGTGGAAGACGTTAATGCCAGATCAGCATTTAATGTAACATTATATTCCCTGTATAAGTCAGACCCACAGAAAGTGCTCGCAGTGTTTGTATGTGCTTGGTGTCTGTGTATCCGTATATTTCATGGTCCTGACAGAAAATGACCTTCAGTATTGCCAACAAGCAGACATGAACGGCAGCCTCTGACACGGACAAAAATGATACCTCAAATAACGGTGAGAAAGGAAAAAGGCATTTGGAGCTGGAGAGAAATCAATGAGCCAGTGAATTGGAAAGATTTCTCTCATTTCGTCTCTGTGTTCTTGGGAGCAAATCGTGACACCGAAAATTATAGAGTGATGCAAAGCCGGTCTCAGAGAAAAACACTGATTAGTAGGACCCTGCCAAGTTCCACTGCTATTGGCCTTCGATCTAATGAAATTATGACTAATCGTGTGCAATTTTGGAAGCATGTCTGTTGTATAACCTGTGGAGTCTTATTTTCTAAAGCGCTTGCTTAGAAGAGCATCGATTTTATGTATGCAATCTGCTAACCACTACGGTTACCCAAAATACACACTTATTATAACTACTCAGTCACATCCAGATCTCTTTCAGTTTCCCCACACACACACAAACACACACATAGGGCCTTAAACGTGAAACATGAGCAAAGAAAATCTGCATCTAAGTAGGGGTGTAACTGTACACAAAAGTGACGGTTCGGCACGTACCTGGGTTTTAAAAGTCGCGGTTTGGTACGGGTTCGGTACAGCAGGGGAGAGAAAACTAAATATAAGATAGCTTTTTATAAAAAAAATTATTAAACAGGGGTTCACTGAACAAAATTGTCTCAGTCCTTAAAGGAATTCAATCATAAATAAACGTTTTGTAAAGATAATGCTGTAAACTATATAGGGAGCCCTTATTTGCACATTACTATATTAAAGGTTAACAACAGAGCCCAAACTGTTAGCCTAAATTCAGTTGCTATTTATTTTTAGATATATAGTAATCAACACTAAAATAACACATATTTTACAACCATATAAACTTTCTAAATCGAATGATAAAAGCGCTTTTCCTCCAATTCATTGAAATATAATCATTTATAAACAGTGGCTGTCATTTTCATGACAGATTTATTTAAACATACATTACATATATGACCCATTTTAAAATGTATAATACCCATTGAATTGAACAGTACAATTTACGTAAGAATATTTGTATTATTTATACAGGAATTAAAATGCACATTTCTGCCGCAGAAATGGTAAAAAACAGAAAATTACGTTATTGCATAAATAATGTTGGCCGCGTAAGTCATCAAGGATGCACAGTAACCATAATATACTTTGGCATAATGGACTCTGGAATGTAATAGATACAAGCAGTCTCTATGACGTTTTGCGTTTTAGCGACTTGTTGGTGGACCAGTAAGAGTATTAGGAAAATGCCTGATTGCCTTTGTGTGGTGTCTTAATAAGAGGAAAATGAAGTAGCATCCATCATCTCTGGTGATCTTCAATTTCATAACTGCATCGCAGAGAATGACTTGATTTCTAATTGAGATATATAAGGTGAGTTTAATGATTTACTTTTCTCGGATAAATGTTCAGTCCTCACAGTAGATTTATTCAATGTGTATGATCTGTCTATTAATCACAGTAATGAAAAAGTTCCACTACCATTGAAAAAAGTTTTGGGTTCGGAAGATGTTTAAATGTTTTAAAAATATGTTTCATATTCTCACCCAGGCTGCATTTATTTGATCAAAACAGAGTAAAAAAAAAATAAAAAAAAAAATAATAATAATAATAATAATAATAATATTGTGAAATATTATTGCAATTTAAAATAGCTGTTTTCTATTTGAATATATTTTAAAATATAATTTATTCCTGTGATGGCAAATAAAGTCTGTCTGGTCACATGATCCCTGAAAATCATGAAAATTATTCTAATTGCTGATATGGCACATTATTTAAAAAAAAAAAAAAAAAAAAAAAAAAACAGAAAACAGTTGTGCTGCTTAGTATTTTTTTTCAGAATTTGTGCAAAAGAACAGCCTTTATTTGAAAGAAAGCAGCAGATCTGAGAAATCTCAAAAGAAGACACTATCTATGTGAGCTTTGAATGTGTTTTAGATATAAAATAAACCTCATATCTCATAAAATCTTTGTAATGTGCCATGAGATTTGGCTCATATTGCAGACGTCTCTCCCTATCCTATCCTGGAAAACTGTTTGCATATCAAATATAACGTTGATAAGGTAATGAAATGCGATTACCAAGTCCATTTTACCAAGGTGTCATATAGTTAATATAATTGTCTTGCAATCTGTTTCTCATAAAAATGTCTAACAGTATTTACTAAGTAGACTACACTGCAAAAATGCATTTTCGCAGCTCATATCTTTTGTCTTGTTTGTAACATATACAGCTTTAAACCTTTTGTCTGGGCCAACCGCAGACATCATTTCCTCCTCTGTTTCGAATTCTCCTGGCTGTACGTTTAAACATTGCACTTAAGCCTTGCTGATGGGCAGTATATTGATTTCCTTTTTTCCCTCTGACATCTTGTGAGCTCAGACCAATGGCTTAATTCTACACAAATCCCACATCAGTGTTTTCACACCAAGTAAAACAAGTCTCATAAGTAATGGAGAAGGTCTTGTTTTCCTCACGCCAGCAGAGGGATGAAGGCATTTAGCTGAAGGACAGATATATTTAAGGAAAGCGCTAAGTGATTTGCAGTCCATTGGAGAAAAGACAGCTGAATTAAAACAGCTCTGTTATCAAAAACTAGCATCTTAATATGTAACTAAATGTTGGCTAAATTTTATTGTGGTTGGTTGGTTGGGGTTGGTTGAATTGATTGGTTGGTTGGTTGTGGTTGTTTGTGGTTGGTTGGTTGGTTGGTTGGTTGGGTTGGGTTGGGTTTGGTTTGGTTGTTTGTTTGGTTGGTTGATTGATTTTGGTTGGTTGGTTGGTTGGTCGGGTTGATTGATTGATTGATTGATTGATTGCTTTTGGTTGGGTTGGTTGATAGATTGATTGATTGATTGATTGATTGATTGATTGATTGATTGATTGATTGATTGATTGACTGA